>NW_008354281.1:6215796-6237050 GCF_000622305.1 Nannospalax galili
AGTCATCAGGTAGATTTCAATGGTAATGTTTTTCATATCTACTAATTATTAAGGAGCAAATTTTTATGCTTTGAAGAATTTTATTTCTTATTCATCCACTGATGGACACTTAGATTGATTCCATATCATAAGTACTGTTTACTATAGAATACTACGTTATGAACATTACTACTATGAACATTATATCTCCTTAATAAATCGACTATATATCCTTTGATTACACCCAGTAATGGGATAGCTCGATGATAGTTCTATTCTGAGGAATCACCATACTGTTTTTGATAACTATACTAGATTACATTGTAACAGTATATGAGGATTCCCTTTTCTCAACATGCTCAGAAACTCTTGTTTTCTTTCATCTGAAAGATTTTTTTTCCAGATATGGTATCAGGTATAGCAGGTTGTTCATGGAATTCCTATGCAGCCAAAAATGACCCTAGATGGTCCCTAACCTCCTGCCTCAAACCCAGAAGTGTAGGGATTACAAGGCAATTCTAATAGGTTAAAAGGGTAGTCAATGAGATTCCCAAAATAACACAAGCTACTGTCACAGCCCTTGATTACTTCCCAGAACTTGAAGGTAAGACCCCAATGTTGAAGACAGGACATACTTCAGACATAGGACATACTTCAGACATAGAGCAATGGAGCTGAAACTGACCTGGAAGCCTCCTCCTTGAAGACTAATTCTCAAAGATTCAGAGGATACTATGCAAGCTACTAAGAGAGAAAATCAATCTATGGTTCAAACCCAGCTGTAAAGCTTAATAACCACAACAATGACCTGCACATCGAAGTATCACTATTGGTGCAGTAGTCGAACTTTTATTTCAGGGATAATCAACAGCTATCTAATTGGACTTAAAGCCAGCACAATGGGATGGAACTCATGTGTGGTACTGTAAGCATAGACAACTACACATGGATAGAGAGGACACAGATCCTACAGAACACTCAACTTCTGTCACATCCCTAGATAAATGTAATTTATTACTGAGTTTTAAGTATGAATCCTTATATTTACAGACAAGTATATCTCTCAGCACTCATCAAAGAAGCTTCTTTTTGCAACAGATGAAGACTATTACAGAGTTGTACAATTGGTCATACACAAAAAATTATTATCTGTGAGATACCCAGCCCTACGGGACACATCTACAGTGGAACCTCTACATCTAAGGCTTATGGAACATTGCAGAACAGGGGCTAGAGAGAATACTAATGCATGTATTAACTCTTAACAGTGAAGCTTCCTCATGCAACAGAGGGCAATTAACACAGAAAACTACCACTGGCCAAAATGTAAACAATAAAAGACTGCAGAGCGTGTGTCCCTGGATAGGACTCCTATATTAACCTCTGTCATCCAGGGTTCAAGGACCATTGTGGAATAGGGGACGGAAAGATTGTACAAACCAGGGGTGGTGGAAGACCACAAAGAAACAGCATTTTCAAGGTTAATTTGCTCATATGAACTTAGAGCAATGGTGACAGCATTCACAAGACCCATACCAGCTCAGATAAGATAAAAAACAAGCACAGAAGTGGAGAAACAGGTAAGAAGCCCCCACCTTAGCTGAGAAACTATCGGCAGCTGATCACTGCTGGGTAAGGGAGAGTTGGTATTCTTTATGGGAGTGACATTGACCAGGCTCCAGTGGATGAACTCACACTGAGGGATATCTGGGGACACAAACTTGACACAATAGGGCTTAACGCATATGATAGAATGCATGAAATCCAGTGGGGCGGATATGGGAGGTGCAGATAGGGGAGAAGGGTCAATATATGATTAAGATATATACAATGCACAAAATTCTATTAAAAATATTGAAAAAAAGAGATACCTCCTTTTGCCTCTTCCAAGTTTCCTAATTTTCTGAAAATGTACTTATAAAAATTTCCTAAATATTGGTTGTGTCCTATAAATACTTATATAATTTTCATTGTTATTCAATTCTAGTATTTCATCATTTAATTATTTTTACAAAATCAAGTTATTCAGTAATTTCTTGGAAAAATTCCAGGCATTAAAAAAAGACTATCTCATTATTGGTTTATAGGTTTATTGGCTAACAATTTTTTAAGGTGTATTTATTGAAGTCTTTTCTACTAATTCTTCTACCATTAAAAATAAGTCAAATTTTTCATGAAAAGTGTGCAATTTTATGTAAAGATTTTAAAAGCCACCAAAATATAAAGATTTTCTTCACACAATAAGTCTGAACTAATACACACACCATTGAAATCATTTTAAAGCCATTCATTTTTCTATTTGGTTGGTTTTGTTTTATTGTTTGTATAAACTAAAAAAAACTGATTTTCATTAGGGTTAAAATAAAATATCCAATTATATATTATTTTACATTTAAAATTTGTCTTTATATGTGTGCATACTGTGTGCATATGCACATGCCCACACTGCAGTGGTTTGAGAAATGTCCCCAAGAGTTTAAAACAGTTGAACACTTGGTCCCTAGTTGGCGGCCCTATTTGGAGGAGGTCATGGAACCTTTAGCAGGTGCAGCCTTGCTGGGGGAAGCACATCTGTTGGGGTGGCTTTGAGAGTTCATGGCCTAACCTCACTTGCAGTTTGTTCTTTCTGTTTAGTGTTGGCAGTTTAGATGTGAGCTCTTAGTTTCTGCTCCTGCCACCATGCCTACTTCTTGGTGCATGCCTCCCTGCTGTGATGAACTCTGATCCCTCTGGAACTGTAAGCCAAAATAAACTTTTGCTTTTATAAATTGCTTTAGTCATGGTGTTTTATCACAGCAACCAAAAAGTAACTAAATACACATGCCATGTGTGAAGAGAAGAACTTGCAGGAGTAAGTTCTCTCCTTCCACCATGTATGTCCCAGGAACAGAATTTGAGTTATCAGGCTTGGCAGCAGGTGCCAAGCCTCAGTTATAATTCTTTATTCATTTATATCTTTGTCTTTAACTATAGCAGCTGCAGTTCCTTTTATGTATTTTTTAATTGTTATTTTTGTTTTATTGAGACAGTGTGATGGTTATTTGTCAACTTGATGAAATCTAAAGTCACCTGGGAGAATGGCTTGTGGGTATGCCTATGGGGAATTATCTTGAATTCCTTGATTGTGGTGGGAAGATCTGCCCACTGTTGGTGTCACCATTCCCTGGCTGGGAAGTGGAGAAAAGAAGGTAAAAGACATTTATCTATTGCTCTCTCTGTACTTCTGATGCAATGTTTCTAGCTGCCTCAGCTCCTGCTACTGTGACTACCTGCCCCTGAACAATGATGGACTTGAACTATGAACTGAAATAAAGTCTCCCCACTAAGCTGCCTTTGTCTGAGTATTTTATCATAGCAACATGAACAGAAACTAAGACAGACAGTGGATCACTCTGTAACCAAAACTAGACTCAAACTCACACTAATCCTCTTGCCTTTGTCTCTCCCAAGTGCTGGAGGCACATGAACACAGCTAACTTGCATGGAATTTTAAATGTCAGGTGATGAATCTTATTCTATTAATGTCTATGCATTTAAGCAGTTATATTTCAGAAAAAAAGTTAACAATTTTTGCCCAATTTACAAATTTAGCTAATTCAATATCTGCAAACAATTTAAAGTATATTTACAAGCTAATGTATTAAGTTTTCTTTTAAATTTCTATAGTTATGTAACTTAAATAAACCACTTATGGGGCTTAATAATAGCCTTATAAAGGAAATGAGTAAGATTTATAAATAAACAAGTACCATGTTATAAGTAAAATGTGTATACTACCTTACCTTTGTGGAGGAAGGACACTGGGTGACCACGATCTAGTCCTTCCTATAACATCTACTCGATGAGGAGACCCTGATGGTGAACAATGGTTTGATGACATGACTTGCTCTGGCACTGACAATGTGGAGCTTTGTAGGTCTCGACCATTGTATCGATAATCTAAGGGCAGAAAATAAGATAATAATAATTACACACTAAATACTTTGTGTTTTACTAAAAACATTGTATGCTGGTGAGGCTGAATGACTCTGAAATATGATAAATATAAAGTATGATAAACACCATAAACATGTCAAAAATTTGTAAACACTTAAATTAAAAAAAGGACATTCAAATACCTAAAGTAGCAACTATGTTCACTATGCTGCTCAGTAAAATTTTTATATATACTTATATGTACAGAAAATATTTTAAATACAATAATTTATAGAAAAATTTTGTGTATAGTAAGCTATATTCAATAAATAATCAAGATTATTCTAAAAAACATTTACTCTCAAGAAGTTTCAAGTGCTTCTTAACTATTATTAACATTCAAAATACCAAATTCATATGGTTCCTCAAAGTCTATATTTATGTTTTAAATGTGATAAATGACATTCAGAAATACTCAATGTCATTTGTAAATGCTTTTCTTATAGCACTTGAGCCAAGATACAGTAGTAGGATGAGAATAAAACTGTAATTAATCAAAGAGGAGATATGACATATTTACACAAGTGAATTAAAAGAAATACTTCTGGGGCTAGAAAGATGACTCAGTAACACTTGTTCTTCCAGAGGACCCAGACTAAAATGGCAGCTAACAACTACCCAAAACTCCAATTTCAGGGAATTCAACACCCTGACCTCTGTAGGCATTTCACAATTAGGGTGTGCTTATATTCATGCATGCAATACACTCATACACACAAAATAAAATAAAAAATAAGTAAAATATTTTTCAAAAGAAATACATCTGAATACTCCAAAGCATTGGTATTTGGACAGATGGGAAAGAAAGTAGAAGGAAATCTAGATATTAGAAAAGCAGCAGTTTAATGTGGGGCAACCATGGGAAAATGAACACTTAAGGTAAGATTGACACAAGCTGTATATATCATGAGGTTTGTAATGGAGACAGATTGAATATATTATTGAGCAGAAAAAGTGACATTGCTGGCATCACTGTTATCTTCATCATGCTCATTACAGTTGCTAGTAATTGATCTTCCACTCCATTGAGAAGTCTGTTAGTCATTTTCTAAAACGTTCTGATACACTGTGCATTTCAAAAATACATAGAGATTCTGTGGGTAGCTCAGCAGCAACACATGTGCTTTGCATGTGAAAGACCCTAGGTTCAATCCCTGGTACTATCAATAAATACACAAAGGATTAGAACAAAAATAACTCAGAGAAAGTATCCAGTTTCTACATGACTTGTTTCAGCAGCCCATTAATGTTTCCTAGTATGAGATGAGATTTGTTAGAACAGAGCAAAATGGAAAGATTAAGATACACATGAATAATTGAAGATGTATTCACAGGAAATAGAAGAGCAAACATGGAAAGGGAATAACTAAACTAAGCAGAATGTAGTCCTACCTTCAGTCCCATTGAAGACTGGCATGAACTGCACAGGAGCTGCTGTGGCTTTAGGCAAGGGCGTTACATATTTTTATTTTGTAAGTCTATCTCTGGCTTAAGATCACCAATGGAAGACAGACAATGTGCTTATCTGGTAGGACTATTTCTATTTATCGAAGAGCAAATTGGCACAGAGACAGATAGCTGTGAATTCTTATCAACTAACATACATAGTAGCTGGTGATGGCATATGTGTACACACACACACACACACACACACATACACACACACATCCAAAACACTGTGGTGGACAGAATAAAAATTCTATATGTACTTACACACATAGAAAATCATTTGTATATGCTTATATGGAGATAAAACATAAGCATAACCATATGTATATATGACTACATATTCTTTTAAATGCAAGTGATAGCAATCATACAAAGGGAAAAAAGTAAGAAACCATGATTATTTTGTAGCAATCATACAAAGGGAAAAAAGTAAGAAACCATGATTATTTTGTTATAAGGCTCTTGTACCACCTGGTAATACTATTTGCAAGTGGATTTGAAGTAGTTATAAACATACTGCAAAGCCTAGGTTAAATGCCAATAGGAGGCTTTGTTAAAAAGTAAAGCTAATAGATTGAGAAGAAAAAGTCCTATAAATGCTCAAACAAACTAAAAGTGCAGAAGGAACTGAAGTTAAAAATAGGAATAAAAAACAATGGCTACAAATTAAAACTACTAACAAATGTGGTGGCCCATGTTTATAATCCTAGCCCTAGGTAGATTGGACCCATGAAAATGACATTGAAAGTCTCCCTGGACTGCACAGAGCAGAGTAAGACCCTATTTCTAACAAACAAAATAAAAGAATTGGAAAAATGAGTATGTCTTTCAGTATGCAAATCAATAAAAAGAATCTGGCATATCAGGACAAAAACATATTATTCAGCGCTAAAGAGAAATTGAGCTATGAAGCCATGAACAGATATTCATTATGTAAACTTAAGAAGCAACACGTCCTAACATTCTCATTAACAGTGCATAAGAGTTTGTTTTTTGTATATCCTTTCCAGTAATTGCTTATTCTTGTCTTTTTGATAACATTCATTCTGAGTTAGAAGATATTTTATTACAGAGTTGATTTGAAATGTCCCTGTATGTTTTTTTTTCTTTTAAGAAATGTCTATTCCAATCATTTATTCATTATTTAAATTGGATTACTCGGGGTTTTCTTTTTTTATTTATGTATGTGAGTGTACTGCCTGCATATATGTAAGTGCACCTGTGTTGTGCAATGCCTGTGGAGGTCAGAAGAAGGCATCAGATTCCCCTGGAACTGGAGTTATGGACAGTGGGTAGCTGCCACGTGGGTGCTGGGAAACACACTCAGGTCCTCTGCAAAAGCAGCCATTGATCTGTCTCTTCAGCCTCAACTTGGGGCTTTTTTGTTAGGCTTTGTGAGGGGCTGAAAGGAGAGCAATAACTATGGAAAGTATGGGGGTTTTAAGAACAGAAAACACTGCATATCTGGATATCAATTCAAAATAGTAAGAAAGTTCCTAGAAACTCAACTTAGATCTACCATGTGATCTTCCCAGGCCACTTCAAGATCTAAATCCAAAGTAAATAGAATCAGCATTCCAAAGAGATACCAGCACTCCATCTTTAGTATGACACTAATCACAACTGCTAGAATTTGAAATAAACCTAGGCACCTATATTCTTCAAAATATGAAAAGAGACGCAGAAAATAGGGCATATAGATACCCTGAGTAATATTACTCAGCCACAGGAGTACTAAAATCCTGTTATCTGTGTCTGCAGCAATGTGGGTGGAACTGGAGAACATTAAGTGAAACAATGAGGATACAAAAAGACAAGAACAGCACAATTTTTCTCATACAAGGAAAGTTAAAAAAAGAAAAAAGACTGGATGTAGATTAGTGAGTATTAAAGTCTTGAAAGTGAGGTGAGAATAAAGGGAAACTGAATAACCACTATGAAAACAGATGGATAAAATTCTGTCTCAGAGTGGGATGAGTGTAGTTCACAATAACATATCATAGACTTTACTAAGAGAAGCCTGAAGGTTCTAAACAGATAGTAAGAAAAAGGAAATGTTGATTACTATGATTTAATTAGTGCTCACTATTTCATGAGTTGAAGCATCACACTGTACCTCATTAATATATATAGTTAATATGTGTTAATCAAATCACACCAAACTTTAAGAAGAAAAAAGGCTGTCTACAATTACAAATATATGACACTCTGGAAAGGGCGAAGACAGGGAGATGACAACATTAGAGGCAAGGGGTTAAAGGAGAGGATGACTGAAAGCATGAGGGTGCTAAGAGTAGAAAACACTGCAAGATACGTGTATTATGATGCATTTATTGAAATGCATATAGTTTACACTAAAAGTGAACATTTATCTTAACTACTGACTTTGATTACAATGAGTCAATGTAGGAAACAAATTGTAACATGCACCACTGCAGTAGGGATATTTATAATGGAATAATCTATGAATGTGAGAGTTAAGAAAGCATATGTGATTGAGAACTATTGTAAGAGAAAACAGAAGCTCAATAAAAATATTTATATAAAAAAGAAAGTATGTGTGAAATTTGTACATTACTCTAAATTTAATTTGAACCTAAAATGGCTCTAAAAATTGAGTTTTTAAAAAACAGTAATGCATGGAAAAATAGTACTTCCAACGTAGTTAGCTTGCAATACATCTGCCTTTCAGCTCTGAAAAACTGAATAAATCATAAGAAACAATTTTTAATGGCACAAAAGGCTGATAGCTACGGTTTTAAAAGAATCACTAGTTTGGGGCTAGAGAGATGGCTCAGCAGTTAAGAGCACGGACTACTCTTACAGAGGACCCAAGTTCGAATCCCAGAACCCATATGGTGGCTAACAACTGCCCTAAATTCCAGTTCCAGGGGATCCAACACCCTCTTCTGATCTCCGTGGGCATTGCATGACAGGGGTGCACTGACACACATGTAGGCAATACACTCATATACATAAAATAGAAATAATAAATAAAAATTTTTAGAGAAGAATCACTAATTTTTACAAATAATATTCTGATTTGACAGATTTGTAATCTGTAACTGGAAACAAATCTCTGCTTTTAGGCAACAAAACATTACCTGTTCTATAAATATGTTTCTCATTTGCAATGATTTAAAAACTTACTCAAGAGCTCATTTGCTCTTTTATGAAAATTTTGAAAAATTATTCCAGAGACTACTAATCAAAATCATAAAAGTATCCATTTTCCAAAAAACATGATCCTTTGACAACATACAAATTAACAAAATAAATATGTTTAAGTTGTTGATCAGGGTAAATATGGGGGGAGTTCTGGTATGTTATTGCACAATGAGGTGAATATATAATTATGAACTACATGTTTCAGAAGCCATTATCTGCTTAGTATGGTAGACATTAACTATTCAATGAAATACTGATTCTCTTATTAATCCATTTCTTATGGTGGAGCTTTAAAACAATTGCAATTTCATATCAACATAATTTCTGTATCATACACTGAAGTGATGGGTTATGAAAAGAAACTACGTACATAAACTATAATGTCACAACGCTGACACCGATGTTTAAAAATATGAATATGAAATATAAATATCACTCCAAAATTCTAATAGAGACAGAACTCAAGGAATATTAAATATACTATCAAAATATAATACATGAAAGCTAGGGGTGGAGATGCATGACCACAAAGAAACAGAGTCTTCCAGGCTCCTGGGACCTTGCTCATATGAACTTAGAGCAATGTGTCAGCATACACAAGAACCATGTACTCATTCAGACAAAAACCAGCATGTAACTGGGGAAATGGGCAGGAGGCCACAACTTTGGTGAGGAACTATTGTCAGCTGATCACTGCTGAGTGGGGGAGAGTTGATCTTCTTGAAGAGAGTGATGCTAGACAGGCTGAACAGGCTCCAGTGGATGAATTCACACCAAGGGACATCAAGGTATACAAACTTGACTCAATAAGCCTTAATATATATGACAAAATGCATAAAGTCCTATGGGAGGGCTATGCTGGGGTACAGATAGGGAAGAAGGGGCTAAATATGATTAACATGTATTATATGAAGTCCACAAAAATTAAATAAAAATATATTAAAAATGAAAAAAGAAAAAAAAACGGGAAAAAAGCAATTATATTTATTAAAATACATAAAAACAAAAGAGAGGCAAAAGTGACAACACAGAAAGCAGTCATTGATCAACATTTCTCTCACAGAAATAGCCAGTGATCCCAAAGGCACTATCCCTCAGATCTCAGGTCAGTCTGCTACATTTCTCAGCCTAAAGGAGCATCTTTCCACTGCAGTCCCCAGCTTAGAGTGGCTAAGTACTTCTCTTCCTTCTGTTTCACTCCCATGGGCTCCCACTTCCCTCACACCAAAGGCTTCCCACATCTAGCTGATTCCCTGTCATACTTCCTTACACCACAGCAATTTTTTTTTTAATTCATAAGCTCCCTTCTATCACTCTTTGTTCTAAGCATTCTCCCTGACCTCTCTGCCTGTTTGAATTCTGCCCTTCTGTGGAAATTCCAAGTACTCTGGTCCAAACATCTAGTGCATCCTTCCTTCTCTAGTTTTCTCCTCTACATGCAGAAAAATACTACATAATACAGCCTAAATAAAATAACAATTGATAAGAAAAAATACAGCACATGATCAAATATCATATCTCAGAAACTACATACATTTCAAATTAGCAAAACGCAGACTACTGCACAAAACTTCCTCCTCAATGAATTATTAAATAATTCATTAGTAATCTCTGATAGGCAAAGAGGTAATAATAACATTGAGAAAAGAAAGATTTTTTTCATTCTGTTCAAATATAATATGTACTTTGAATCAGGTAGGTTTTCTAAACACTATTCTGTAACACCAAATGTGAAAATTTTTCTAGACTGTATAATCTTGCAGTGTAGCTGTTTCCTCCATGTTGGACTTGACTATTGTAATCCGGAAACAAAACAACTGTGAGAACTGAAGGGAGACCCTCAAAAAACTGAGCTTTGAGTTGAACAAAGGTACAGATAGAGTCCTTTAATTCCAGCACTAGGGAGGCAGAGGCAGACGCAGACAGAGCTCAGTTAGTTTGAGGCCAATTTAGTCTACATAGGGAGTTCCAGGGCTACACAGTGAGAACTTGTTTCAAAAAATAAAAAAAGAAAAAGAAATTCAAGCTTATTATACCTTTCTTCTAGAGGGAGAAAGAGCATCATGAAACTCACTCACAAGGACTTCAGGAGACCCTCAAGAGGCCTCTTAACTTTCATGAGACTATATAAGTAATAAGCAATTGACTGGGTTGAGATTTTGTTCTGTCAGTACCATTTCCATCTAGTGTGAATCAATCTTTCTTTACTTCACTGCATGAAAAGTAATACAGCAAACGTAAAAAATCTATAATCTTTCCTAAATATACAATTCTTTTGATAGTATGGAAAACTAACAAAATAATCATACTTGGGTATTTGGGGGACACAGAGAGATGGGGAAAGTTCTGTTCTCTCCTGCCATAAGACGGAATGTTGAGAGGTAGCTTTAACTGTCAACTGGATACAATCAAGAATCATGTGGGAAGAGAGTCTCAATGAGGGCTTATCTATGTTGACTTGGCCTGTGGGCATGTCTGTGTAGGGTTATCCTGATTATTTAAACTGAGGTGGTAAGACCTGCACATTACGGGTGACACCATTCCCTGGAGAAAACTTTATAACAGTGAAGAAGGCTAACTGAATGCAAGTATTCGTGAATTTATTTTCTATGTGTTCTTGCTGTGACTAGCTGCTTCAAGTTCCTACCACCTTGACTTCTCCATAACGACAGACTATAAACTGGAACTGTGAGCTAAAATAAATCTTTTTTCCCTAAGTTGATTTTCTTAAGAGTATTTTATCATAGTAATAGAAACAAAACTAAGACAGTGAAAATATAATTACGAAAAGCATATTTCAGAAGACTAGAAAAATGGCTTTTTATATCTTCACCATAAAGACAGTGATAAATGTTTGAGGAGACAGAAGTTTACCCTGATTTTAACATGACAAAAAGTATACAGGGATCAAAAAAATCACACAGTATCTTATTAATATGTACCAGTTTTATATTTTATCACACCAGCTAATTTTTTAATTGCTTCAGGATTCAATGACACGAATACTTTTTGTTATCTTGAAAATGGAAAATGATGGGCTAGAAAGATGTATTAGTGGTTCAGAGGGTTGCACGTTCTTATAGACAACCTTAGTACAGTTCCCTGCATCCACATGGTGGTTAACAACTGTCTGTAACTCCACTTCTAGGGAATTTAACGCCCTCATTTGGCCTCCATAGGCATTGTACACACATCATGCACTTACACACATGCAAATAAAACACTAATACACAGAAAGGAAAAATAAATAAATCAAAAAATAACAAAATAGAAAATGAAAGAATTGAGATATACATACAAATAACATGAAGAAGAATGGCTTTACTGAAGTGACATACTAGGGTGAAAAAATACTGATGTGGCATTTAGAAGAGAGATGTAGGAATAACTTTTACAATATGGACATACTCTGGACAAATGACTTTTACTTAACCTTACAACCAAAAAGTTTATTTTATCTTAGCTTGCATAATACTACAATATTATATTACAATTAATATAGTAATATAGTACAATATAATACGATACGATATGATATGATACGATACAATACAACAATACAATACAATACAATACAATACAATATAATATAATATAATATAATATAAATAAGACTATGAGGTCTTGTGCTCCTCTTGTAACCCAAGGCATATATCTTTAATTCCTCATGAGTCTTTGCCCTTGACCCCAAAACAATGTATGAATGTGAGTGTGGATGTTCTGCATATTCCAAAAACACTGCAAACAGCTTGAGGTATTTGTTGAAAAAAAATGAATATTTGGAGATAACCCCATTTCTGTTGCAAACAATAGATGGAATTCAACTGACACAATCTATTTGTGGTGGTTGTGTAATGGTCTAGGTTTAGGGATCAGAAAAAGTAACCATCTTCTCTAATAAGGGTCTGAATTTGACATGCCTTATTTCATGCATTTAACTGTTTAAAAAAAGAACAAGGCCTTGGTTCCACAGCACAGTTGCGAGAGAATTTTTAAGAACAGGCTCCCAGCAAAGTGGGTCTGGTCATGTCTTAAAATGGATGCTAACAGTCAGTCTGTTTCTATTCAGGCATAACTGTAACATGACAACACATAGTAAACACCACAGGGAGAAGTAAAACTATTCCACTATCAAAGGAATAATATATAAACAAGAAAAAAATCAAGTAATGATCTCCAAGGAAAAACAGTGGGGTAAATAGTCTTCAAAATTATTTTTTTGAGGTTGAATCTTAAAACTTTTATATGAAAATAGAAAATATTTTTGCATTTTAAAAATTATTATATTATCCATGCTTAATTTAAAAAAGTAGAAACAGCAATTGAGTTTTGAAAAGTTGATTCAGGTATGCTACTCAGAGAAAAATTATCAAAAAAAAGTCAAAAAATATTGCTGCAACTGCAGCATGTCTTACACATGATAATTGTATTTTACCATCAGTAAAATTAATACTATTTATTAAAAGTTTAAGTTATTTAAACTTAAAGAGTCAAATAAATTACTCCACATATTAAGGATATGCTACATATAAATGTTCAATTATGCAATAACACCTCTAACTTATAATAAAATAATTACTATTTACTTGTTTTCAATAGAAAACTTGTGACTATTTACTTAGCTGGAACTGGCATCTTTCAGGAACCAAACTATTTTTCCTTTTATTTAGTTTGATGATAAATAATGCCCTAATTGCTATAATGCTGTAATTGCTACAAAATAATTCTTACCTGACACCACACCAATTCCATCCTCACAATCATAGTCAGAAACTTCACTATCACTTATTCTCTTTGACCCTATGAAGCAAATAATAGAAATAAGTAAAGTTGATGTTTGTTCAAGGAAAGAAAAACTTCTAAGCCTGAAAGATAAATGAAAGAATTATGAATTAAATACTTGAGGATTACAAGAAAGAGAGGAGAATCATTATGAGCGCACCAAGAATTATTTTCACACACATTTCACAAGGTGAGGATACAGATCAGGAGGAGGTAACAATTTATATAGAATTATTGAGGAAAAAATAAGACAAAATTCGTAAATGGCTAAAAGTCTGCAACTGTGTATGAAATAATTATAGAATTCAAGTCTACTGATAAATGAGTTAGTATATGATGTTTTCAGACAAAGGCACAAAGCTGGGAAAATTTCAAAACACAGGAAATCTGTTATTTTAAAAATCAGCTAATATGTCATTTATTAATAAGCATGACTGAGAAATATGATGTCTAATTTTTATTTTTCATAATCAAGGAGAATCCAGAAAAATAAATTGATTTATGATATCTTGAACTTCTTTTATCTCTTTTATAGCTGTTTTTCCATTGACTTGAGAAGACAAGAATAAGTTACACTTAAAACTAAAATAGCTAATTGGCAAATTGTGTTCTTTTCTAAGAAAGAGCCTAAGAGAATTAATAGCTGTTATAATTTAAGAATATTATGTTTTTTAAAAAACTAACCTAAAACAATTTAATGTTAATCTCAATAGAACATCAGTGTCAAAAATAGATTATAGGTTTATCTTATGAAATATATCAAGCACAGAAATAATCACATTATTTAATTTTTAATATTTCTTTTCTCCACATGTCTCAGGAATAAATAGACACTGTCTGACAGAATGTTTTATTAAAGATTTTTCTCTTCCTAGTGCCAGAAAACACAGAATGATGAATGAAGACAGTGTTGTAATTTCCAAAAATTGCCTCTTTTGTCTTTTATCTCACACTACCCACCACTCATTAAGTCTACGGATCTCAGTTTTATAAGAAAACAAAGGCTTTAGATACCGATTTTAAAAACACAAACCTGATAATACGTATTGCATAAGCTATCCAAAGCAGAGGTAATCAAGGTATTCCAGGAGTGCTTTCCCATACTTGAAACCTTCTGTCAGAAACACTGTTTCCTCTTTTGTTTGTAATTTATTGGCTTTAATCGCAACCCTTTTCCATGATGGAAAGTATATGATGTCAATTACCACAGTTCTCCTTTTCTGCTTTTAGGAGGAAGGAAGGTGACGCCTTGTTTTTTCTATCAGATAGTCTCACCAAGTGAGCACCTACACCCTTTGACAGTAAAGCTTCAGACATAATAAAAACACAGGTGTTTATAGCCTCAATTAACTTAGAAATGAGAATTACCTGACAACTTCCCAGCAGACAGGGCAGAAAGGGATAAAATTAGAGAGTATATTTTAAATGGGTTTGGAATAAGTAAAGGATTAAATGTGTCATAACTATCATCACTATATTTGCATCTTTTGAGATTCTGATGAAGTCAAGTTTTAGGCTTAATCACTCTTGAGTTACAATTAATGTTGTCAGTGTCTCATTTATGAACAAGAAAACTTTCCTAAGTATATGAGAAGAAAATTAATTTCCTATATCTTCCCCTGGAAAGCTTGAAATCTTTTACTTTTTGAAATTATTACATCATCTAGTTTTAATTCAGTGTGTGTATAATTTAAGATATACAATTTATTCTTCCTGTGGATAGCACATATCTCAGCATTATTCATTATTCTTTTTCTCTTATGCAGCCTGTTATCCATAAATCAATAACTCATTGTCTTTATAATCAACATGCCATACACTGATAAACAAGTCCTTCCACAGTATTATTCATATCTTGGATCTTACACATGAATTTTAGAATCACATTATTTTATCCCACAGAAACTATTACCATTAAAATTGTTGATTTTTAGCCTTTTAACACATTTTAACATGAGAATTCTTTTCTCAGTACTTTTCTATTATTCTAATCGACAAGTCCTGGATCACAATCTCTGAGATCAGAATTCAGCTCTAGATATTTTATTCTTAGGAGATATGTGCCCTTTGTCATTAAATCTACCACAGTATCAAGTGATGTGTCACAATTTCAAAGATGATATGTTTCTATTTTTATATCCCCAAATGTATGGGTATAATTTATCCTCTCATTTATCTTACAATTGATCTGATATATAATATTGGGAAATATAGCATATATTTTGGCAATTGTTTGAAACTAGTTTAAAAATATATTATAAAAGTTTTTATAAATTTTTACTGGATGTGAGGAATATGAATTTATTATTAGGTTAGAAATGCTTCAGTTACCATGAGACTAACTTGTAATGTATGTTCTTTTATTCTTTTGTATTTTACATAAATTTTACCTGCATGACTTATCAAAGAAGACAGTATTTTACTGAAATTTCCTTCTATAGGGATAAGCCTTTTAATTTTTCTCTTTAGCATAATTTTATGTATATTGAAGTTATGCATTTAATACATGAAAATTGAAAATTATTGCAATAAATATAGAAAACTATTGAAAAAGTTTAGTTCACACTCATGATATCATATCAGACTAATAAAAAACAAATTTCCACAATCTAAAAAAAAACTCTTAAAATTCCTACAGTTAACATCACACTTAGTTATAAAATATTGAACAATTTTCCTCTAATACAAGGAACAATTAAGAGATGGTCATGAATCCCACCACCCACATGGCAGCTAACAACTGTCCATAACTCCAGTTTCAGGGGATCCAGCAGCCTCTTCTATCCTCCGCAGGCACTGCACGACACGGATGTACTTACCTACACACAGAAAATACATGCACACACATAAAATAAAAATAATAAATAAAAAGTATTAAAAAAAAGAGAGATGGTCACACCAAAGACAAGCCTTCTATTCAGCACCGTACTGAATGTTCTAGACCAGGCAATTCAGTGAAAAGAGAAAAGAGAAAGGCACAGAGTACAAAGCAGTAAGTAACATAATCTTAGGAAATTCAGTTCCTTGAGGCTGGAGAGATGACTCAGATGTTAAGACCATGTACTACTCTTTTAGAGGACCTGACTTCTACACCAACTACCCGGCAGCTCATGAACACCTGTAACTGTAGCTTTAGGGGACCCAAAACTCTCTTCTGGCTTCCTCTGGCTCCTGAACTTAGGAAGGGAAGGAACCCAAAAGGGAGTAAGAAAGGGGGAAAGGGGGAAAGGGAGTAAGGAATTTAAACCAGAAAGAAAGAATGGGTTTGCAAAAAATTACAGGTAAAAATTTAGACACATTTCTTCAAACTGTGAATGAATAAAATGACAATAATTATAACTAACTTGGAGGAAAAGGTACAGTTCTTACAAAAAAGACTACATGAGTGTGGGTAAGAGTGAATCATTAGGCATTCTCTGCTGCTGTTTTAAAGTTTTTATATTATTTGGAGAAAACAAGTTAGATAGGCAAATTATCACTATTTCTTAATTGTATATGTATTGTACATGGTGGACCATGTCTATAATCCCAGCACTCAGGAAGCTGAGGCAATAAGATCTTGAGTTCAAGGCCAGTCTGGAATTCACTGTTAGACCCTGTCTGAAAAAAGAAAATACAAAAAGAAAAAAAACCAAATAATCAAAGCAACCATTAAAGAGATTCTAAAAATAAAATGTGCAGTGCATAAAACAGTGGCATATTCCTATATATTAGAAAAAATTTAAATAGGAGTTTATGTGTGCATATACTATTTTAAAATGCACAGAAGTTGGTAATAGTGATTCATTCTTAGAACTAGATATTTGAAAAGTAGGTCTTTTTACTATATGCCCTTTTAAATTTAGGTAAATCATATGCATTTACTTCAGATATGAATAGGAAAATTAAAATAGTTTGTAAATAAAAAGAATATATACTCTATTCATTAGAGAATGTCTTACTAATTCAAGTTGACCGCAAGACTGACACTATGATTGTGATTTTTCAATTCTGGTTTTTAAACAGATACAATAAAATCAAAGTCTAATATTTTAGCTACATATTCCTAACAGAGGGCACCTAGGGAAGAACCTAGGCCCCCACACCTGGGTTAACTCATTTTCTAGTTTCCTTAATATCTCCACTTTCAATGCATTTTCCTTCCTGGCATGTCCTTCCATCCCACAGAGACGCACTCCACTAGATGAAGAGGCACTAGGCTGACACACCTTTTCATAACTTTCCCTTTATGAGCTCCAGCAAGTGGCTCAGATACTCCGATCTTTCTTATCTTCTTGCAAAGAATTCCCAGCTTCTGGTACATTATTTGTAAAATTTAATTTTTAAAATATTTTATTGATTTATTTTCATTTTATGTGTATGAGTGTATTGCCTGCATGTATGTAAGTGCACCTGTGCCTTGCAAGGCCCATGGAGGTCAGAAGAGAGCATCGGATTCCTCTGGACTGGAGTTACAGATGGTTGCTAGCTGCCATGCGGGTGCTGGGAATCGAACCTGAGTTCTCTGTAAGAACAGCCAGTGGTCTTAACCGCTCAGCCATCTCTCCAGCCCAGTAAAGTTTAATCGTTATAATAAATCTTCCATATTATAACACTAAGCCTTGAAATTTCTAACAGACTCTGAAATTATATATTTTAACTCATTAATTCACCTAGACCTTGTTTTATTGAACAAAATGAAACACAAAGATTCAATTTTATCTGTTTTCTTATGGTGGAATTATCCCCAGCTCATTTATTTAACTACATATTCTTCCACCCTCGTGTGAACCTCAGATCCATGCATTAGAGACTGACTTCAGGCTCTGTGTCTAATTCTGTCAATGGGTTTGTCAGCATGCTAATGCTGACATCTAAGACAGAATTTTACTCTCCCTGTCCTGTGAGAATATTCTGGTTAATCTTGACGCTTCAGTTTTCTGTGTTTAGAATTTGCTCATCACTTTCTGATGAGATATCTGCTATGATTGGAGTTGTAGTAACCCTATAGTTCAAACAGGCTAAACTGATACGACGTTAGCTTTTATCTATTTATTTAAGTGTTCCTTAAATGTTATTAAAAATGCTAACTTTTCTGTAGACAGTTTATGCAATTTTGGTAGATGTATTTTTGGTAATTAATATTATATTACTATTATGAATTATTTTTAAATTTTGTATTCTGAGGGTTGGGAGATTGATGGCTCAGCGGCTAAGACTGCCTGCTGCTCTTCCACATTTGGTTATGTACCTTTGTTAGGATCCTTTGCCCATGTGTATGTGTATTCTCTAATATGTTCTATTGATGAATTTTCCATTTTTTATTATACTGTCATGATTACTCTAGTTTTAGCAGTTTTAAAACCAAGTAATGGGAGGTTCACAACCTGGACATTTTTCAGTTATTTTTAGCAATTCAAGGTATTTTTTAAGTGATTTTGACAATTGCTTTCTCAATATACAAAAAAGGCCTGCTGGTATATTCCTACTTGTATTGATCAATATGGCAACAAATAAAACATTATTGACATCTGACTCATTAACACAGGATATTTCTCTACTTAATTGAATCTTTAAATTTTTCTTTTAACATTGTTTTATAGTTTTCATTCTTAAGTATTTTATGTTCTTTTTTCAAATTTACCCCTAATTATTTCCTATTTTGACATGATTTTAATTGGCATGGTATTTTTCAATCATTCCTTGTTGATGAATTGTTGATGTTTGCATTAGTTTATTAGGAGGGTAAGAGTATGTTGACTTTCAAAAGTTAAAGAAATGTGGCATTCCTGACATACAAAGCATTTGATTATGATACACAACTGCTTATAAGTATCACAAATTCCATTTCTTGTGCTTGCTTTTTATTAAAGCTTTTTAAATTTAATGTTAAATTTGTTTTAAAAATCTCAGGGTGTATTAGTTTCAAGTTCTCTTCTAATGTGTTTTTAATATTATGGTATCATTAAAAAGTTGTTACTGAATATGTTAAAGCCGTAGTGAAATGCTTTTTCTAATCATGTGGTTATTGAATAAAAAAATTTTTTAATTAAAAAACAATCATCAAAAAATTAATGAAATTTGTCAGTAATTAGTGGAGCTGGCTAGTACAATATAATATAAATGAAGCCAGCAGATTTTCAGAGAGAATAGAAAATATCATAGAAGAGAAATGATTCTAGGGTTGTCAAACATTCCAGCATATAGCTCATCATGACTTTTCCTTTCTGCAATTTTAATATTTATGGAAATTGTAGTTATATCAACTACCTTTTTGTATATTATCTCTCGCATATAAATATTTTCAAGCGTTCTGCTATATGAAGTTGAGTTACCGAGAAATATCTTAATCCTTTCAGATTTGACATTTTATGTGGTACAGTGTATTGCCTGTGGCTAATTATTCCCTGCTTTTGAAGCCTGACATTCCTGAGTACTTAAGCCATTATTCTCTAGTACTAATTGGGGAGGGGTAGTTCATTCCTTAGTATCAGGTAGCTAGCTTCCTTGCATTCAGTACTCAGCTGACTACTCAATATCTACACACAGTAGGTTTCTGGTCCTCTCTCTTTGCAGTTCTTCCATCTCATTTCCTGCTCTGTGAACTCTAGCTACTTTGGTCTCCATGAACTCCTGCCCATCTCTATTTTCTTATCAAGGCAAAGGCTTCATCTGGGTTCCCTCTCTATGATATGGCCAGGAAATCTTCCTACAGTGGCAGTTTAGAATAATTTGAAGATTCAACTTCTTTGTTCCCTTCTCATGGTGATTACTACTCTCAATTTTTGATATTGAATACACTGTGCTTAGTTTTACTACTGGTTAAACCAGATAACTCAATCTTTGGTTTTAAAAAACAGATGTCTTCTGTATAACAGATTTAAAACTCTAGTGTACCACTCTGCAAATGTAGCTTTGGCTTGTTTGGTTTTAATTTTGGAAAGCCTTGCAGACTACCTAGTCTTGTCTCAACATCATTGTACTTGCCAAGATGACCTTGAACTTCCAAAGGTGCTGTTATCTCTTAATGCTGTGGTTCCAGGTGTTGGCCACAAGTCATGAGCAAAGGAAGTTAAAGTATATTTTAAACTAAATGCTTATGATTTTTAAAAGCAGCCCCTCAAAAGCCAAAAACATTTAAAATTATATCCATTTAGGGCTAGTGAGATGGCTCCATGTGTAAAGGTGCTTGCCACCAAGTCTGACAACCTGAGTTTGAGACTTGAAACCCATATAGTGAAGAGGAGAACTGAGTCTTCAAATGGTCCTCTGACCTCCCCATGCACACCCCATGATGCACATGCACTACACTCATAAACACACCAAATGAAAATGAATCAAGTTAAAAATATATATCCTTTTAAATTTAAGTTTCTTTAAGCAGTATATCTAATACTAAATACTATATGTACTTCATCAATAAAATATTATACTAAATAAATAATTTAAATATATTGAATTCATTCTCTGTTTTTAAAGTGGTTTTTAATACCAAAATAATAAACATGTAAGCATGAAGATACTTAAAAGTTTCTATAGGCAGAAATGAGAAACCATCAACAATTTGTTAGGGATTTAATATATGCACAATAGTCACACAAAACACACACAACAAAATCAACTAAACTGTGCATATGACTACATGCATTAAACATTGCACGTGTTAAATTTCCCTGAATTATATGAACACAAGGCTTTATGTGGAAAATAATGTTGAAGTAATGTTGTCAAAAATACAACTGAAAATTGTTATTCTAAGAGAAATATTGAAATCTAAAGTTCTAATTTATACTACAGACTATAGATTTCAATATGTTAAAGAATAAAATACCATACTGATTAAGAATAAGATAAAAATTCATTTTATTATAATAAAAATAAAAATTAAAAATTATGTTAATAGCAAATCGGACTAAATGAAA
>NW_008354281.1:6237134-6237302 GCF_000622305.1 Nannospalax galili
ACATTCAACATGCCAGGTGCAACTAGTAAACTTAAACTGAAAGAACCAAAGAAGATATAACTCCTTTTTTAACTCAAGATTTTTCAAATGGTTCATTTAAAACTGATTTCCTTCAGCACTAAGATGCTTCTCTTTCAAAATTGGCTGTAAATTTTTAGGTTTACAGTT
>NW_008354281.1:6237441-6249136 GCF_000622305.1 Nannospalax galili
GTTACTTTCTGAGCTCCTTGGCATCTGAGCATGGATATAAAGTCATCAGGTAGATTTCAATGGTAATGTTTTTCACATCTACTAGTTATTAAGGAGCAAGTTTTTACGTTTTGAAGAATTTTTTTTATACACCCACTTCCCAGGTAGCACCCTCCCATAGCCTCCCTTCCCCCATTAGAGCCCTTATACTCTGGTATCACTGCTACTGTCTGCTGTGTTGTCGGCACCCCCAGCCATTCCCCACTACTTGCCCTTCTGGTGACTCTAGTCAGCCTATCTAGAGGTCTTTGTTTTAGGAGAGTCAGCTGTTCCTCATCTAGCAGTAATCAGTTGTTAATATTCCTTTGGATAAGATTGGGGTCTGCTGTTCATTTTCCAAGTTCTATGCTGGGTTACTATCTGGGACTCCCTTGGGCCACCCTGGCCAACAACTCAAAAGAAGGTATCGCCTGTCTGGCATTGTTGCTTGTTATGTAGCCTTTAGCTATACATATGGACTCTTAAGAAATTATATTGGCCCCTTTAATCTTTGGTTATACTTTCCTTTTGGGTGTTTAAGGACACACAGTCCAGGTAAACCGATTTATTTTTACCCTTAAGGTCATTTGAGGACCTGTTCCTCAGGGGTCACTTGGGCTTGGGAGGAGCCCCTGGCTTCTTTCTTTTACCAGTTCCGCCTATGTGAAGGTAAGTCAAAGGTCCTGCTCAACCATGGTTGGCTTCGCTTGGAAGCATGGAGGAAATGATTCCTCTGTGTTGACCCTCGTCTTGTCAATGCTGTTGTAATGAAATGCCTCTTCTAATTATATGGTTATTAAATAAATAATTTTTTAAAAACTGATTTCCTTTTAGGAAGAGGCAAGCTTTTTAAAAACTTTAAAGACACAGTTGCTCAAATTCTAATATAATTAAAGGAATGTTATAGAAATCATCAAAAAGTAACAATATAATTGGGTTCTTTTTTCTACTTATAATACAATTAACAATGCTTATAAAACTAATAAGTTTTCATATCAAAGGATAAGCAACTTTTGAAAGAATGTACACATTAGTAGGCCACAAAAACATAAAAGTAGTAAAAAGTAGCATAATACTAGAAAATGTAGATGCTTATTTTGACACATGAAAGTTGATGAAAACCAGCACATTACAATAAAATAAAAGAATCACAGGTGGTTAAAGATGCTTATTTTCTATTTTCTGATACTGAATTAAAATTTTAAAAACTTAATGATCATTCTGAAATAAATTTAATAAATGGAGAAATAGTACATTTGACAAAATTTCACAAGTTATCTGTTCTGCTGTAAACTTACACAGAAGATCAGTTACATAAAGTATTTTGAAGGAACTAAAAGAACTTCCTTCTGGCCACAGTGTTTGAAGTTCAGTGAGAAGAGAGTGAGAGGTAAATGTCAGAAGTGCAAAACTATAGACCACAGTAAAAACTAGCAGATTTTAACAATTTTATAAGTACTGTAACATTTTATTTCTGTGTAATCAAGTTTTTTTAACAAAATAATAAATGTTTCAGGAAACACTGATTACAAGGAAACATTTTTAAATTAATTTTTAGAAAATGCCCACCTATACTGAATCCCTGAATCCCTTTTTAAATTTTTATTTATTTATTTATTTTTAACTTTGAAAAAAATTATTGAGAACTTCATACATACGTATAAGGTATTTGGAGATATATGAGGAGTTGGAGGGGAGGGAGTAGAATGAATAAGAACTGTAACATTTAACCAAGACATGCATCTATTAACTAAGAATGAACTATCTTAATTTGATTGGTTAAGGATTAAAATAACAAAAGTAACGAAGAAATTAGCACATATTATAACTATCAGGCTTCACCAGTATTAATACCACTGAAATTAGATTTCAAACTTAGCTTTCAACATTTTCATTCAAAATATACTTAACAGTAGTCTATATTTTTTCAAATCTAATACTCTTCATATTATATTATATATTCTTACATTCTTAAAACATACTTTTCTCATCTCCATTTAGTATAATACCACTGTTTCTTTCTGGGCCCAGTTAAAATGTTCATCAGAGCTTATATTATTCTTCACTATCTCTAAACTACTACACTGCTCATGTGAACTTAAGTCAAATCTCTCCATCCTACAATATATTTGGATTTTAACCAAGTATTTTTCCCCTCTCACATTTTAAAAAGATGTCAGACTTGTGTTCTTCAATGAATTAAGGAGGTTTGTTTCAGGATTGAAAATAAATTGACACTTTACTTTCCAACCTCTAGATTCATTAACAGGATAATATGAGAAGGAAGAGATTAAGTTAGATGTAAGAATGAGAGAACAGAAAGTTTAGAAAAGAGGTTGCTATAAAGGAATGCAGAGGAGGTGGGCATGGTTGAGAGTTAAATTTTCCAATCATCAGTGAAAAGATAATGGTTAGAAAGTTTTATGAATAAGAAAGACTCGATCTCCTGGAAATGATCTGGAATGCATTAATATTTTAGGACCACAGAACACAACTCCAAGATGGAACTAGGATACTAAAAACCAGAGTAGCCAGCATTAGAAGGTACTACGCATAGGCCTGGCTTCAAATAACCATTATACCTTGGGACGACACGTTAATGAAGGAAGATCAATGTGGATTAGAATTTAGGGAGGTTTTTTTAATGTCATCCTTTCTTAGACTTCCTAAATCCTCAATTAAGGGGTTACCGAAAAGTACCTTAGAATTACATTAAATATAATTTTTGAAACAAACTGTATTTCACATGCAAGTTGGTTAGTTATACCTGCTACCTAAGTATGAAATACCTTGCATCAATCACAACAACAGGTGCCATAAGCATAACAGAAACATGATGTTGATGTTATTATAATAGGGTGTATTTCAAAGTAATGCTAGAAAAGAGAAAAAAGAACACACTAAAAACAAAAAATACATAGACTACATTAACCCAAATCCATTAGAAATTTATTAAATATGAAAAACATAATTTACTGGAGCATTTCTGTTAAATAAACTTAAGGAAAACAACTTTAGATCTTAGGGATGGAGCTCAGTAACACAGCACATATACAACACAATCCCCAGCACCACAAAAGAAAGAGGGAAGGAGGGAAGGAAGCAGAGAGGAAAAGGAACGGGAGGAATCCAGTATTATAGTACTTTCAGAAAATCAACTTTAAATATAAATGCACATGGAGCTGGAGAGAGGGTTCAATGATGAGAAGTACTAGTTGCTCTTGCAGAGTACCCAGGTTCAGGTCCCAGCAGCCACAAGACAGTAACAACCACCCATAACTCCAGTTTCTGGGGATCCAATACCCTCTCCTGGCCTCTGTGGGCATTGCATATATGGGTTCACTTACATACATGTTGGCAAAACATGCATACACATAAATTAAAAATAAGTAATCCCAGCACTTGGGAGGCAGAGACAAGTGGATCTTTGTGAGTTCGAGGCCAGCCTGGTCTACATAGTGAGTTCCAGGACAGCCGGGGCTACAAGGAGACCCTGCCTCAAAAAGACAAAAATTTAATTAATTAATTAATTAAATATAGGGACACAGGGAGATGTAAATTATAAAGACTTATAGAACGTGAACCAAAGAATTAACAACAAAAGAGCTGCATCAAAAGTAATCAACTAAGCTAGGTCTTCTATTCCTAGATATAACAAAGGATAATATGTAGTAATCAAATCATTGCACTGCTAAGAAAAACATAATCTTATATTACATGTAACAAACTCAACTCAGAAAACAGCGATGAAGCCAAGACAACAATGTACATGAAAATTAAAGTAGATTTTCAATAACTGAAAAATTAATTGAATATAAAGTAGCAAAACAGTGAATTTGAACAATGAAATGAATAAATCTGACTTACTTGACATTGAATCTCTATACAACAAAGATAAAAAAAATTCTCTAAGGAATACTTACCAAACGCGGTTACATGTACTAATAAAAACAACAACAACAAAGCAACTGACTTTAAAGATTCTAAATACTTGAGAGTACATTCTCTAACAGGAGAAATTTCTAGGCATTAACATACAAAAAAATAGAAAAATCAATAAAGTTTGGAAACTTAACTATGTATGTACTTGTAAATAATTCATATGTTAATGAAGTATATTAAAATAATCTAATATTTCTTCTAAAGGAATGAGAAGAGGGTCTGGAGAGACAGCTCAGTGGTTAAGAGCACTGACTGCTCTTGTAGAGGACCCAGGTTTGAGTCTCAGCACCCACATGGCAGCTAACAACCGTGGGTAACTCCAGCTCCAGTGTATCCAACTCCTTCTGACCTCCACGTGCACTGCATGAAATGGGTGCACTTACACACATGTAAGCAATACACATAAAATAATATTTTTTTAAAAAGGGAATGAGGAGAAAAGTAAACAAATTAGTATTAAAAGAAGTAGAAAAACTGTTTAAAGATAATAAAGATAGGCATGGTGGTGCATGCCTGCAGTTAGGCCACTGACAGACTAAGGCAGGAGGATCCCCATAGTTCTTGCCCAGCCTGGGCTACATGGTGAAATTAAGAACAGTCTGAACTACAGAATAAGACTGAAGAAACAAATGCAGTCAGAATTCAGTAGTATAACCTTTGAAATAAGACAGGAACACATATTTAAGCAGTTTGTCACCCCTTTGGGCTCGCTGAAAAGATGATAAATGTCAAGAAATCTGTTTTGAGATGGAAGAGCCAGAAGTCAGAATTCAGGGCTGCTGGAGAAGCTGTATTAGAAAGGTGCCAGAGGGGTCCCAATTTTTGAAAATTGAATGTTTGTACACAAAGGACCCTCAAATCCTTATCTAAATATGAACTACAGAGGGACAGGAACAAATTCTGTAAAAGGGTAGAGTGAAAAAGGTAAAAGAGGGAGCTAAAGAGATGGCTCAGTGGTTAACAGCACTAACTGCTCTTGCTGAGGACCCGGATTCAATTCCCAGCACCCACATGGTGGCTAACAACTGTCTGTAACTGCAGTTCCAGAGGACTTGATACCTTCTTCTAACCTCTATGGGCACTGTACAACATGGTTGCACTTACACACATGCAGGCAATACACTCACACACACACACACACACACACACACACACACACATATATATAATTTTTTAAATTTTAAAAAAGTAAAAGAGTTTCAGAGATGTCAGCAATTTCCATATTCAGAGGAAACAACATTTGGAGTTGAAGGTTTTTGTTTGTTGGGAATTTTTTATGGGAGAGTTGTGTGTGGGGGGTGTTTGCTTTATATAGGCTCCCAGATTATAGCTCACTATAGCTTGGGATGAACTAATATTTTAGCCCCCAGTAAGCTCTAACATGTAGTAATCCTCCTGCCTCAGCCTCCCAAGTGATGGATTACATCAATAAACAACCACATCTGGCTTTATATCTCATTATAATACAAAACTTTAGAAAACATTTTACACACTTTCTTTAGAAAAGCTACACTTCAGAAATAAGAACTATAAACTGGGCATAATGACATACACCTTTAATTTTCAGCACTTGGGCAGCAGAGACAAATGGATCTCTGTGAGACTTGGGCCATACTGGTCTACATAATGTGTTCCATGCCATCAGGGGCTATAGGGAGACCTTGTCTCAAAAGTAACAAAAAATAAATAAAAAATAAGAACTAGATAGAAAATGAAGATCATAATTTAGGACTAAGGGGGAAAAAATGCAACTGCTCTAATATGTCTTCCATAGGGTTCTGTTTTCTGTCAGTGAGATTTCTTTGTGCTAAAATAAAACACAACATTCTTCACTACCCAGAGTCTTAAAATGTATTAAACATAATATCCAATATATGATAAGGAGGCAGTAGACATAAAAAACACAGAATGTAATCCATAATTACAAGGAAAAAGAACTATAAGGAGATCCACAGAAGACTAAAATATTGGAATTAGCAGATGAAAAATTTTAAAAGAAGTTTTAAAAATACATCAGATGGTTTAAAGAATTTTAAATATGTATATTTCATATACATATGCTTATATAAGGGTCTAATTATTTGTATTCTGGTTATACAGACAATAAAAGAAAATTCAGAAATTTCAAGAACATGAAAGTTTGTAAGAAAACAAATCAAATTACAAAATGAAAACTTTAGAATCTTTGAGGGTAGGAAATATGATTCCCTAGCTGACTACTTACCTAGCACTGAGGCCTTGGGTTTCATTCCAAGTACCAAAAGATAAAAGCAAATAAAAGTGAAACTGTAGTATCATTAATAAGACACTTAATACTATGGGTTTCACAAAAGATTGGTCACTGTAGAAGAAAATATCAAGGGATTGAAGACAAATTAATAAAAATGATCAAATTAAGAAGGGAGGAAATTTTTAAAAAGAAGAAAAGACTCAATAACTCTTAAGAATAATGTTGCCAGACATGGTGTTGCACACCTTTAGTCCCAGCACCCGGGAGACAGAGGCAAGAGGATCTCTGTGAGATCAAGGCCAGCCTGGTCTGCATAGTGAGTTCCAGGCCAATTGACGGGCTATAAGGAGACCATGTCTCAAGAAACAAAACAGTAAAAAAAGAACAATATCAAGTGTCTGTGTACATTATACAGGTACAGAGAAATCAGAGCATGAGACAGAAAAATTTAAGAAATAATGCTTTAAAATCCTACAAATATCTGGAGTCACAAGAAATCTTATTTATGAAATCATGTATTTTTTCTTTTCATTCTTTATTCAATTTTTGAAAGTTTCATACACTATATTTTTATCATACTGAGATTCCTCTCCCCTATCTGTATCCCTCTTATAGACACACACACACACACACACTGGTTTCATGTACTCTGTCATATATGTTAAGGCCTATCAAGCTGGAACTGATCTGGAAGCCTCCTCCCTGAAGACTAGCCCCCAAAGTATCAGAAGATACTATGGAAACATCCAAGGGAGAAAATCAATCGAGGATTACATCCAGCTGTAAAAAAAAAACAATGAACCGCAGTAATGACCAGGCCAGTAAATAATCTCTACTGATGCAGTAGCAGCACTTTTATTATGAGGGTAACCAACAGCTGTCTAATTAGAACTGAGTCCTGTTCGTTGGGAGGGAACTCATGAGTTGTACTGAAACAGAGCCAATCACATATTTCTGGAGAGGTCATAGATTCTAGAGAAAAACCTACTTTGTCACAGCCCTAGATCAACATAATTTCTTACTGTATTCTAAATACGTATCCTTATATAGACAGACAAGTTACCTCTCACCACTCACCAAAGAAGCTTTGTTGCAACAGATGGAGACTATGACAAAGTTCCACAACAGGTCATTTTTCTAAATTTCTGTCTCAGCATCATTTTGGATTTGTCACAATGATATCTTTTTCCCATTCACTTTGTCTTAAATCTTGTGCTTATAAAAATGTGGTAGATAATGATTTGTAATTTTAAAATGTTAAATTTTACTACAGAATTAAATTTCCAAAGTCAAAGAGTTAAGTCTGGTTGATACGAGACAAAGAAAAGAAAGAAGACTCAAATTATCTCCAAGTAAATGTTCATTGGGTTGAAAATGATTAACAAAATTTCAAGTCATAAAAAATTGTAAGCACTTCAGTCATGTTAAAAGGGAGACATTTTCCATAAGACAATAGTATTTTAGCAGAAAAGCAGTAAATAAAACATAGCAATAAAATCTTAAGCATCAAAATCACTTTTCAAAACAGCCTCTTTATGTTCCAAAAAAGTATTTAATAGTTTCTCATGATTCAAAAAAGAAAAATTGTGTTTATATTTGAGACATTTCAATATCTCAAAAAGCAGCCCCGTTCACTGACTGATGCACACAGCTCTAGCCTTACTTACCCATTTTCAAAAACTCTTATCAATCACCACTTGAAATGTGCATTTACCATCCTCTAGTAATGGTAAATGACAACGTCTGGACGGAGCCTAAGATTAAACAATAGTATTGCAAGAAATGCTGTTTTGATGTTGTAATTTTAATTTTCAGAGTGAATTTCATTCAAACTTTGGGAAAAGACTATGTGAGGATTTTTATAGATATTTCAGCCTATATAACATTCTCATGTCACATGCAGGCAGAAATACTGCAAACATAACAAATCACTTTACATGGAAGGTCATTTAAAACATAAAATCAAAAAGACTTCTCCCCCAACATGCCTAATTGATGCATCTCTCAACTGTCACCAGAGAAGCTTCCTCATGCATCAGATGGTGGTGGTCAATGTGCAGAGAACAAAAGACTACAGACTGCTTATCCCTAAATAGGACACCTATATCAAACCTCTGCCATCCATGGCTCGGGGATCATTGCAGAAGAAGGGGTGGAAAGATTTTAAGAGTCAGAGATGATGGATGATCACAAGGAAACAGTTTTACAGACAGCTGGGCAGATACTCATATGAACGTGGTGACAGCATGCACAAATGCCATGTAAACTCAAGCCAGACAAAATCCCAGCACGGAAGTAGGGATGATGCCCAACCTTAGCTGAGGAACTACTGACAGTGGATAGCTGCTGGAAAAGAGGGAGCTGGTTTCCTTTAATGGTATGATGCTAGATAGGTTAACCAGGTTCCAGAGGATGGACCTAAACTGAAGGGCATTTGCGGACACAAATTTGACTCAATAGGACTTAATATATATAACAGAGTATGTGAAGTTGAGTAGGGGCTATTAAGAAGGGTTGCAGATATGGAAGAGGGGCCAAATACAATCAAAATATACAGCATGAAATTTGCAAAAAATCAATAAAATGAAAACAATTGAACTTTTCTACAAGAAATGTAAAGCAATTATTTTTGAAATTTTGTTTAAAATGTCTTCGTATTGATAAGAATTATTTTGATTATCAGTGTAAAAAGACTGATTTGAATCATTTTAAACTAGAGATTTAAAAAGAAATCATGATGAGAATAAAAGAATGCTAATATCACCACCTTTTCAATAATATCAGTAAAATTTATGTACATACAATGAATTCACAACCTCAGAATGATATTTCAAGCGTCACTGTCAGAAAAATCCTATTATGTGATAAAGGGATAAATGTCTTGCTGTGCAGACCTGACTGACTGCAAACTTGCAGTTCTCCAGCCTATGCCTATGATGTGTGTCACTTTACTTGTCTATTACATATTTTGATGCTTACTGTTCACACATGAAACATACTTATAAAGAACTTCCGGGGATTTCTGTCATCAATGAACTTCTAAAATATTAAGATACCTCATATCCTTTTGCTTCCTGGGCTGCATAGCCTCCAGTGTCCTGGTACCAGCACCTTCCCTGGGTAAGTCCAGCAGGGCCCAGGGGGCCTTGACTCCCCAAGCCTCTTTCACCCTCCCAGCACCCCACCCCCGCCCCGCCCCCCATGCTGAGTCTCTCCTCCTAGGCAGGCCCATTTCTTGTCTTGGCATCCCAGACACCTGGGCTAACCTCTTGGCCCAGAACTGCCACTGCTTACTGATCGTTTGCATCTGGACCAACCCAGTTCCTCAATGCAGGCCCCCAGGAACCCTTTAGGCCTGATCCGGCCCTCATCTCCCTTTACTTCCCTGGGCAGCACAGCCTCCTTTGCCCTGGACCCAGCATCTTCCCTGGATAAGTCCAGCAGGCCCAGCGCTCCTTGACTCCCCCAGCCTCTTTCACCTTCCCAGCTTCCCGGCCTAGTCTCTCCTGGCTGGGTACAGGCCCATTTCTTGTCTTGGCACACCAGACACCTGGGCCCACCTCTCCGCCCAGAGCCATCACTGCTTCCTGATCCTCAGCATCCAGACCAACCCAGTTCCTCCCTACCTTCCCCAAGAACCCTCTGGGCCTGGTCCCGCCCTCACCTCCCTTTATTTCCGTGGGCTGCACAGCCTCTGGGCCACCTGGTGCCAGCACCTTTCCTGGACCCCAGGAAACCTCTGGAACAGGTTCCTTCCTCATATCCCTTTGCTTCCTGGGCTGCATAGCCTCCAGTGTCCTGGTACCAGCACGTTCCCTGGTAAGTCCAGCAAGCCGAGCCCAGCATGCCTTGGCTCCCCTAGCCTCTTTCACCCTCCCAGCTCCCCCACCGAGTCGCTCTTCCTAGTCTGGGTACAGGCCCATTTCTTGTCTGGGCAACCCAGACACTGGGGTAACCTCTCGACCCAGAGCCACCACTGCTTCCTGATCCTTTGCATGGGGACCACCCCATTTCCTCCCTGCGGCCCACAGGAACCCTCTAGGCCTGGTCCGTTCTCACCTCCTTTTACTTCCCAGGGTGGCACAGCCACCACCTTCCTGAGACCAGCATCTATCCTGGGCCTTTCTCCCAGGACAGCACAACCCCCAAATTCTTGAGGGCAGCATCTTTCCTGGAGGGACCCACACCTTAGGAGAAAGCCTGGTATCATCTGAGCTTCATCTCACAGTGGAACTCCTGAAGACAAAAGAAATTAGGCAACTCCGATATAAAACCAAAAGAGAGAAACTGAAGCCCAGACCAACCACCTTTTCATGTCCAGCAAGTAAATCACAAAGGTACATAAAGTTTACAAAAAGAAGCAGATCTACACACAACAAAGGAAGGCTTGAGTCTCACACAAGAATCAGAAACTATGAAGGAAATTCACATGTCAAAATCGCAAAGAAAAAACAATAACATGAAAAACTAACGGAACTCAAAAGAATAATTATAAACATGGTAAAAGAATTCAGGGAATTTAAAGAACACACAAAGAAAGAAATCAAAGAACCAAAGGAAGATAGGGATAAACTTCTGAATGAATTCAGAAAAGAGAAATATTGAAGAATACTCAGGCTGAAATGAAGAAGGAAGTGAAACACTCAGTAAGCCAATTAGAAACGATAGGAGAAAGCCTCACCAATAGGATGAATGAAATGGAAAACAGAATATCAAGACTGAAGATAAAGTGGATGAATTAGCCCACTCAAGCAAAGATTATGAAAAATTTTAAAAAATACAAGAATGGAATATGCAAGAATTGTGTGACACCATGAAAAAAAAAAACCAAACTTATGAATCATAGGCACACAGGAAGGAGAAGAATCTCAAGATAATGGTATGGAACAGATCTTCAAAAGGATTGTAGAAGAAAATTTCCCAAAATTAAAAAAAGACATGCCCATACAAATACAAGAAACAAAAAAGGACCAAATAGGCAACACCGGAAAAGAACCTCTCCACAGCATATCAAAGTAAAAGCACTAAACATTCAGAACAAAGGGACAATACTGAAAGCTGCAAAAGAGAAACAACAAATCACATATAAAGAAAAACCCATCAGGATTACAGCTGACTTTTCAGTGCAAACTATGAAAGCCAGAAGAGCCAGCTCTAAATGACCAAAGATGCCAACTCAGTTTACTTTACCCAGCCAAATGTCTATCATAGTTGAAGGAGAAAGGAAAATCTTCCATCACATAAATAGGTGGAAAGAATTCATGTCCACAAAACCAGCTCTTCAGAGAGTTCTTTAAGCAATACAAAGACCTGAATAAAGAAACGACTATACACAAGAGATGATAGAAAGAAAATCAATGAAGGTGTAACTGTGGAAATGCACAGCTATATCAAGAATGTGAACAGAAATAAAAATGACAGGATTCAATACACATCTTTCATTAATAACTTTAAATATCAATGGACTGAACTCCCCAGTCAAAAGATACAGACTAGTTGAATGGA
>NW_008354281.1:6249430-6250747 GCF_000622305.1 Nannospalax galili
AATCAAGAAGATATTACAATCATGAACATATATTCACCAAACTCTGGTGCACCCAACTTCATCAAAACAATACTACAGCACTTAAGACCCAGATTAATCCCAACTCATTAATAGTAGGTAACTTCAATACCCCACTGTCTCCATTAGATACTTCAACAGGGCAGAGAGTTAACAGAGAGACATCTGAATTAAACAATACCCTATATCAAATGGACTTAACAGACATCTACCGAGTATTCCACCCAAGCACCAAAGGACATATTTTCTACTCAGCACCCCATGGAACCTTCTCAAAAATCGACCATATACTGGGGCACAAAACAAACCTCAATAAATACAAAATGATTGAATAATTCCATGCATTGTATCAGACCACAATGCAATAAAGCTTAAAATCAACACCAGAAGAATCCCCAGTAACCACATGAACACATGGAGATTAAACAACACACTCCTGAATGATGAATGGGTCAAAGGAGAAATTAAGAAAGAAATAAAAGTATTCCTGGAACTAAATGAAAAGGACAATACAACACAACAAAACCTCTGGAACACACTGAAAGCAGTCCTGAGAGGGAAGTTTATAGCTCTAAGTGCCGACATTCAAAATCAGAAAGATCACAAATAAATGACTTAACATTGCAACTCAAGGCAAATGAAACCCAAGTCCAGCAGACAAGAAGAGATAACAAAAATCAGAATGGAAATTAATGAAATAGAAACAAAGAAACAACACAAAGAATCAACGAATCCAAGAGCTGGTTCTTTGAGAAGATAAACAAGACTGACAGACAACTATCACAGTTAAACAAAAGAAAGAAAGCACCTCCAAATCAACAAAATCAGAGATGAAAGGAGAAACATCACAACAGACACCAGAAAGATACATAACATTATAAGGGAGCACTTAAAAAACCTATATGCTACTAAACTTGAAAACCTAAAAGAAATGGATGGATACCTAAAAGCATGGGAACAACCAAAGCTAAACCAAGAAGAGATTAACAGCTTAAACAGACCCATAACACATAAGGAAATTGAAACACTAATTCAAAACCTCCCTACTAAAAAAGCCCAGGACCAGAGGGATTTACAGCAGAATTCTATCCGACATTTAAAGAGGATCTACATCCAATACTACTTAAGTTATTCAAAAAGATAGAAAGGGAGAGAGAACTTCCAAATTCCTTCTATGAAGCCATCATCACTCTAATACCAAAGCCAGGTAAAGATACAACAAAAGACTAAAACTATAGACCCATAACTTTAATGAACATAAATGCAAAAATTCTCAACAAAATACTTGCAAACTGCATA
>NW_008354281.1:6250847-6253926 GCF_000622305.1 Nannospalax galili
CAGACTTAAATACAAAAATCACATGATTATTTCAATGGATGCTGAAGGAGCCTTTGACATATGCTACATGCCTTCTTGATAGAAGTCCTAGAAGGGATTATTCTGGAGGGAACATACCTCAACATAATTAAAGCCATATATAACAAACCCACAGCCAACATCATTCTAAATGGAAAAAAAACTGGAAGCATTCCATTGAAATCAGGAATCAGACAAGGTTGTCCACTATTTCGACTCACCTTTAACATAGTGCATGAAATTCTTGCAAGAGCAGTAAGACAAGAGAAAGAAATTAAAGGAGTAATAATTGGAATAGATCAAATTATCCCTTTTTGCAGATGATATGATATATCTAAGAGATGCCAAAAATTCCACCAGAAAACTCCTAGAAATTACTAACATGTCCAAAATTAATCTACAAAAGTCTACATCCTTTTTATATACAATAACAAGTAATCAGAGAAAGAGTACATGGAAACATTCCCCTTCACAATAGCTGCAAAAAAAAAAATCTCGTAATAAACCTGACCAAAAACATTAAAAACCCCTACAAAGAAAACTTTAATTCCTTAAAGAAAGAGATTGAGAAGGCCATTAGAAGATGGAAGGACCTCCCATGCTCATGGATTGGAAGAATTAATATTGTGAAAATGACCATCCTACCAAAGGCCATTTATAGAATTAATACGATGCCAATCAAAATCCCCATGACATTTTTCACAGAATTGGAAAAAAAATCCTAAGATTTATATAGAAGCACAAAAGACCTCGGATAGCCAAAGCAACCCTAAGCACTAAGAGCAATACTGGGGGGATTATAATACCAGATATTAAACTGTATTACAGAGCTATAGTCATAAAAACAACATGGTACTGACACAAACATAGACCCATAGATCAATGGAACAAAATTGAAGACCAAAATATGAATACATTCAATTCCAGCTAGTAATTAGGGAAATGCAAATTAAAACCACTTTAAGATTTCATCTTGCCCCAGTCAGACTGTCTAAGATCAAGAGAACAAACAATACCAAATGTTGGAGGGACTATGGGGAAAGGGGAACATTCATCCACTGCTGGTGGGGCTGCAAGCTTTTTCAACTCCTATGGAGAGCAGTGTGGAGAACTCTTAAAAAAAAAATTACAAACGAACCTACCATTTGACCCAGTTATACCACTCCTTGGCGTATACCCAAAGAACTCACCCTATTTCAGAGACACTTGTACATCCATGTTTGTTGCTGCTCTTTTCACAATAGCTAAGAGATGGAAGCAACCTAAGTGTCCCTCAACTGATGAGTGGATAATGAAAATGTGGTTCATTTATATGATGGAGTTTTACTCAATAGTAAAGAAATGAAATCACGAAATTTGCAGGTAAATGGATGGAACTAGAAACTCTTATACTAAGTGAAGTAACACAGACTCAGAAGGAAAAAAAGAAAAAAAAAAACAGCATATGTCCTCATATGTGGATCCTAGCACCAAATCCTTATAAGTGAATATGTATCCAGCCATAATTACAGGAACCAGGATAATGAAGAGGAACCAAGGCAGTAAAGGAAAAGAAAGAATCTGAAAGAGAGGAACAGTAGAAAACAGGTGTTAACAAGGGAGAGATGGATAATAATGGGGTTATTTCAAGGCGGGGTTATACAAGGAACCTACAGTATAAAGGGAAAGAAGGAGCTCAAGAGAGGTGGGACCATAGGAGAAGGGTATTCTTAAGGGAGAAATGGGAAAAAAACGGGGGCACCTTAAATGGGGAAACCATGGTGGAAGGGTTAGACCATGTGAGAGATAAACAATGCCTAGCTAGTTTTAGAAAACCAGAGGGAACCATTTAGGCCAACAACCTACTGACAAATTATACACACAACCAGATCAAAGAATGTAACATATGCCTAAGCAAGGTTTATCTGAGAGCATTTGGTCTTTGCCCAAGCTCTACCTACATGGCATATGGTAAATAAAAGTACCAGACTGGTGGAACTAACCTTCTTGGATGTTTAACAGCTGTACTTTGAGGCCTATATTAATTTGGTCAGAGGGACATAAAGGACAGTTTTTGCTCCTTGCCCTCCTAGGTCGACTTAGTTCCATAAGTTCCAGGGGACTATGGGCATCTCTCAAAATATCCTATAACTGTGGTAAGTCACCCATCCTCTGGAGCAAAGAGGCCGTGGAGATCCCACCAGATGGACCTGAACCAGTGTCCAGTCTACAAAGAAGAGGGTCAACACAGAGGAAACATTTCCTCCATGCTTCCAAGTGAAGCCAGCCATGGTCAAGCAGGACCTGTGACTTCACATAGATGGAACTGGAAAAAGAAAGGATCCAGGGGCTCCTCACGAGCCCATTTTACCCCTGAGGACCTGAAAAGACCTTAAGAGTAAAAATAGTTTTATCTGGGCCAACTGTAGGTTCTTAAACACCCAAAAGGAAAGTATAACCAAAGATTAATGGGGTCAATATAATTTTTAAGAGTCTATATGTTTAGCTAACAGCTACATAACAAGAAACAATGCGAGATAGGAGATACCTTCCTTTGAGTTATTGGCCAAGGTGGCACAAGAGACTCCCAGACAGTAACTCAGCATAGAACTGGGAAAATGAACAGCAGATCCCAATCTTATCTAAAGGAATACTGACAACTGATTGCTGCTAGATGAGGAAGAGCTGATGTTCCTAAAACAAGGATCTCTACATAGGCTGACTAGATTCACCAGATGGACAAGCACTGGAAAATGGCTGGAGGTGTCGACAACACAGTGGAAAGTAACAGGGATGACAGTATATGGGCTCCAGTCTGCAGGAAGGGGGAGGCTATGGGAGGGTGCCATTTGGGAAGTAGGTATATAGATGAATAAGAGTGTGTAGGATGTTCTGCATGATAACACAGAAAAATCAACACTTTAAAAAAAAAAAAAAAAAGACATATTTGGCCAGGCATGGTGGCGCATGCCTTTAATCCCAGCACTTGGGAGACAGAGGCAGGTGCATCTCTGTGAGTTCAAGGCCAGCCTGATCTACATAGTGAGTTCCAGGACAGCTGGGGCTACAGGGAAACCCTTTC
>NW_008354281.1:6254347-6257446 GCF_000622305.1 Nannospalax galili
ATAAAAATTGATTTGTATTTGAGGAAGAAGCATAAAAAGTGGCTTCATGTTAATTAGTAGATGTGAAAAACATTACGACTGAAATCTACCTTATGAATTTATATCCATGCTCAGATGCCAAGGATCTCAGAAAGCAACCAACTACGACTAGTAATAATCAGATATGTAGCAATTAGAAATGCATGTGCAAACATCTTAGTGTTAATTCCATTAAAAATGAATTTTTCTGTATGAAACTGTGTATTTTAATAAGGGAATGGAGATCTTTTTATTTGATTTTATATCTTATAGGGTTCATACTGAGTACAATATTGTATAACTCTATTAATTCAACTGTAAACCTAAATATTTACAGCCAATTTTGATGAGATGCATCTTAGCTCTGGAAATTGTTATTGAATATGTCAATGCTGTTGTAATGAAATGCTTCTTCTAATTATGTGGTTATTAAGTAAGTGAGTTTTTAAATTAAGATATTTATTCATATGTTAACTTTTATATGACATTTATAATCAATATATCTTTAAGAATAGTTGCATTTTAATTGTCAATTCTTAACCATTTCTTAATCTTTATTTTATATGTATGATATGTATGCTTTTCTTATTTTCAGACCTACACATTACTAATAAATTAATTTTTAGATGTTACATGATTTCTAGTAACATGACTACATGGACTTATGATGCTATTTTATTGCCAATGGATGTGTGGTAATATTAGTAACTAAGTAATAGATGATTCATTTGGAGAATGGGAAAAGAGCAAAAGTTGCAAGACTGATTAAAGTAATTGTATCCAAATCCGGGACACATATAGCTAACTAATCTAATCTTCACATCCACTTTCCCAATTAGCCTTGATGGGGGAGTGAAAGTAACTGATAAATTTTAAGAGTTTCAGGTCCTAGGCCTGGAGAGATGGCTCACCAGTTAAGAACACTGACTGTTCTTACAGAAGACCCGGGTTCGAATCCCAGCACCCACATGGCATCTAACAAATTTCTGTAACTCCAGTTTCAGGGGATCTGACAGCCTCTCTGTCCTCCGCGGGCATTGCACAACAGGGGTGCACTTACATACATGCAGGCAATACACACATACACATAAAAAAATAATAAATAAAAGTTAAAAAAAAAGAGTTTCAGGTCGTAAAACCTACTGATAATTCAAACAACAATTGGACTATGTGGAGGAAAGACAAATTCTATAAGAAAGGACAGTATTATCCAGTTATTAGCAGCCTACAGACTTAAAACTATGAGAATTAGTACATAGTGAATTATATTAGTAATCTTCATATAATAATACATCCTAAACTCTGATTTAAAGAGAATGTACTAAATAGATTATAGTAGCCAGAAAGAATAGTGTATATGATTTTAGGAGCCTGAGGCTCAGCCATTTCTCAAAACTGCTGACAGACCTAAGCTGGTAACTTTTCATTCTGCCCACTCTCCTCCCGTAGGCACGGGACTGAGCCTGCCCGTGGCCTTGGCCTGCAGCCTTGTACTCTTTTCCAGTAATCTGCCCTATTTTCCGTTAATCAGTAGATTCCTCCCTTAGAGTACCTCTGAGCCCCTGTAGCCTGGTTGGTATGATTACTCTCAATCTTTACTCCTTTGTTCTCATTCTCTATTTAACCTCATGCTTGTGCTGTAATAAATGAGACTTGATCAGAATGCTGTCTTGTCTCCATTTCTCTTGTCTCTTGCCCCATCCAAATCCCCACTCCCCAATCCAGGTACCGCATTGCAGATCCCGCGGGTTTGGGACAGAGTGGCGCCCAATGTGGGGCTGGATACTGGGGGCATCTCGTGAGGGAGACGAGAGAAAAAGGAAGGAGTACACTTGTTCAATTTCAAGCAGTTCGGAGAAGCACCGCGGAAAGGTAAGTTGTGCCATCCGATCATGGGGCAAGAATTGAGCCAGCATCAGATTTATGTCAAGCAATTGAGAGAGGCTCTAAAGACACGAGGAGTAAAGGTTAGGACAGCTGATTTATTTAATTTCTTTTATTTTGTAAAGGACATTTGTCCCTGGTTTCCCCAAGAAAGAGTCATAGATATAAAAAGATGGAGGAGAGTGGGAGATGCATTACATGATTTTTATACAGTATTTGGACCTGAAAAGGTTCCTGTTACTGCCTTTTCTTATTGGAATCTAATAAAGGAATTAATAGATAAGAGGGATGGACCAGTGGTGGCAGCGATTGCCCAAGCTGAAGAGATTTTTAGACGTATTCCAAGTCAGAGTTGAGAGAAATTCCCAAGGATGAGGCGGCCATTGCAAATCCCCCTCCGGGCCACCCAGGATGGTTGGGGAGCCGTGCATCGGGGCCCTCCACAAGCACTCTGCCCTGGCCCACGGGATCTGCAACGAGGTACCTGGATTGGGGGGTGGGGCCGTGGATGATGCAAGTGACAAGAGAAATGGAGACAAGACAGTGCTCTGATCAAGTCTCATTTACTGAAGCACAAGCATGAGTTTAAATAGAGAATGAGAACAAAGAAGTGAAGAGTGAGTAATCATATCGATCAGAACACAGGGGCCCTGAGTTCTCTAAGGGAGGAATCTACTGATTACTGGAGAGCAGGGCTGTTTACTGGAAAAGAGAACAAGGCCACGGGCCAAGGTTGTGGGCCCCGGCTGTGAGCCAAGGCTGCGGGCTCTGCGGGAGGATGGTAGGCAGAATGGAATGTCACCAACTCAGGTCTGTCAGCAGTTTTGAGAAATGGCTGGAGGAAATGCATCAATCATTGATACTCAAATTACAAAAACTTAGAACAGGTAGGGAAACTGTTGTAGATAGAGAAAAAGTTCGCCGAACCCCTCGAGGGCCCGGCCTCCAGTCATTCAAAGGAAATCTTAAGGATCCCAATAATTTTTCCTCCTATATGGAGGCATTCCCTGTTACAGAAATGACAGATGACCAAGGGCAAGCATGGCGGCATCATACGGGTTTCGATTTTCAACTAATCAAAGAATTAAAAACTGCTGTGTCGCAGTATGGAGCCACAGCCCCATATACCTTAGCAATCTTAGATGGTGTGGCTGAACAATGGCTAACTCCCATTGATTGGAATACATTAGTAAGGGC
>NW_008354281.1:6257917-6277502 GCF_000622305.1 Nannospalax galili
ACATAGGTCCAGCTTATCAGCAGGGACTTGCCATGGCAGCGGCTTTTAGTGGACAAACTGTAAAAGATTTTTTGGCTGCTAAAAATAAACTAAAGGCAAGGGGTGTTTTAAATGTGGTAAGAACGGGCATTTCGCCTGGGAATGCAAAATAGGTAATGATCAGCAAAAGACTGATGATGATAAGGCTCCAAGACTATGCCCCAGATGTAAAAGGTGAAGACACTGGGCTAACGAATGCAAGTCCAAGACTGATTTTGAAGGGAGACCTCTACCTCCATGTCAGGGAAATGGGTGGAGGGGCCAGCCCCAGGCCCGAAACAAGCTTTTGGGGCAGTCAGTTTCATTCCCGCCAGCAACTACAATCCTTTTCAGACCTCAACCGAGCAACACCAGGAAGCGCAGGACTGGACCTCAATTCCTCCTCCCACACAGTATTGACTCCAGATATGGGAATTCAGACCATAGGGACTGGGATTTATGGATCACTCCCCACTAATACTTGCAGGCTAATATTAGGGCGCAGTAGCACCGCTCTTAAAGGCCTATCTGTTGTGCCTGGGATAATTGACACTGATTATACTGGGTAAATAAAAATTTTAGCCCAAGTTACTGACAATATAGTCACTATTCCGCAGGGGGACCATATTGCTCAGATAATCCTAATGCCCCTGGTTAATTCCAATCATCTCGTTCAGGGAAAAAACAGAGGAAATAAGAACTTTGGTTCATCCAATGCTTATTGGGTCCAAGCCATTACTCACAAAAAACCTACGTTGACTTTATGGCTTGATGGAAAGAAATTCAATGGCCTTATCGATACTGGAGCTGATGTTACTATTATTTCTGCTGAGACCTGGCCTGTAGCCTGGCCTACAGTTGAAACTCTGACCAAGGCATAGGACAGAGCCAAAACCCAAAACAGAGCTCAAAATTTCTCACTTGGAAAGATTCCATGAATAATTCTGGTTTGATTAAGCCTTTTGTGGTCACTTATTTACCAGTAAACCTGTGGGGAAAAGCCTTTCTTTCACAGATGAGAGTAGTTATGTGCAGTCTGAATGATGTTGTTAATGCACAGATGCTTGCTCAAGGATACAGCCCTGGCAAAGGATTAGGGAAGAAATAAAATGGAAGGTTGTCACGCTTAGCAAGCACAGGTCAAAATGATAAGCAAGGTCTGGGAAATTTATTATGGCGGCCATTGACGACCCTGCACCTTCAAACTATGTGGATCATATAACCTGGCGATCAGATGATCCGGTTTGGGTAGCTCAATGGCTGCAGCAGAGAAGTTGGCAGCAGCCACTCATTTGGTGCAGGAACAACTTGAGGCAGGGCACATTGAAGAGACTTGTTCTCCGTGGAATACACCCAAAAAAGAGGTCAGGAAAATGGAGATTATTGCAAGACTTGAGAGCAGTCAATGCTACTATGGTCCTCATGGGAACTTTACAGCCAGGTTTGCCTTCTCCAGTTGCCATACAACAAGGATACTTTAAGATAATAGTAGATCTTAAGATTGTTTTTTCACTATTCCCTTATATCCTGAGGATCGCAAATGCTTTGCCTTTAGTCTTCCTTCTATTAACTTTAGAGAACCTATGAAGGGATATCAATGGAAGGTTTTGCCTCAAGGAATGGCCAATACCCTTTGTCAGAAGTTTGTAGCCACAGCTCTTCAAAATACCAGAAATGCTTGGCCATCCATGTGTATAATCCATTATATGGATGATATTCTGATAGCAGGTGCAACAGGGGAAGCGGTATTACAATGTTATGCTCAGTTAAAATTGGATTTATTTGATGTAGGTTTACAAGTAGCACCTGAAAAGGTACAAACTCAAGATCCCTACTCTTATTTGGGTTTTTGGATTAATGGGTAAAAAATAACTAATCAAAAGGCTATCCTTAGACTTGATAAACTACAAACCTTAAATGATTTCCAAAAACTATTAGGTGATATTAATTGGCTACGTCCTTATTTAAAGTTGACCACTGGGGACTTAAAGCCCCTCTTTGACATCCTTAAAGGGGATGCAAATCCAACCTCACACAGAAACCTTACTGAGGAGGCCAGAGTCACCATACATAGAGTTGATGAAGCAATTGCTAACCAGTTTGTTATCAATATAGATTATCACAAGCTCTTATGGCTCATGATTTTTAATACTCACCTATCACCTACAGGTCTTCTTTGGCAGGAGCCTGATCATCCTATTATATGGATACATTTACCTACCTCCCCAAAAAGGGTATTGCTTCCATATTATGATGCAGTGGCTGACTTAATAATTATTGGTCAGGACCACGGTTGTAAATATTTCAGTATGGAACCTCTTCATATTGTACAACCTTATACCAAGGATCACATTGATTGGTTACTTCAAGACTCAGAAACTTGGCTACTAGCTTGTGCTAATTTTCCAGGGGTTTTAGATAACCATTACCCACCTGACAAGCTTATTCGATTTTGTAATCTGCATACTTTCATTTTTTCATGCATTACTAGCCATCAGCCTTTACCTACTGCCTTGTTGGTCTTTACGGATGGTTCCTCCAATGGAATGGCAGCCTACACTTGGAACAATCAGGTTGTGCAGTTTCAGACCAACAAAACCTCTGCACAACTGGTGGAACTGTCTGCCATCATATCAGTTTTCTCTGTGTTCCCTGATACACCCCTTAATATATACACTGACAGTGCATATATCGCTCATGCTATACATCTTTTAGAAACTGTTCCTATAATTGGGCATATTTCTGAAGCTGCAGATCTTTTTCATCATTGCCATTGCCAACACCTCATCTGCCAAAGGACAGCCCGCTTCTTTTTAGGACACATACGAGCACACTCTAACCTTCTGGGGCCTTTAACGGCAAGCAATCAGGTCGCCGATGCAGCCACCAAACTTGTTGCTATTGCTACTCCTTCTAACATTACTCAAGCTCAACAGGCTCATGAGTTACACCATCTTAATGTGGTTTCCTTGCAGTTAATGTTCCTTTATTCTCTCGTATTCTCTTCACTATGATGCGGGCTCACTATGATGCTGGTCCTCTCTATTACACACTTCAGCTCTTTATATAGCGTTTCCAACAGCCCTCCCCCCAGCCGGTATCAATCAGGGCTACACACGTGCAGCGGCCAGGCAGAGTGTAGCTCATAGGCATGTAGCAAGATCGTTAGGCTGGCAGCACCTGTGTTGGCTTATACTTTTGATAAACAAGCGGGAATCGCGAGCCTTGGCAATCAGCCAAGAGTTGGAGTAAACAGCACAAGGTTTGGCAGCCAGCCAGGGCGCCATCTGGCTGACTCAGCTGTGCTCGCTTCCCACAGGTGGACTTCTCTGCACTTCATTACAAACAAGGGAAGCTACTAAACATGTTATTGCTCACTTGCTCCACTGCGTCTCTACTATGGGTACCCCAAAACATATTAAAACAGATAATGGTCCCGGAAATGTATCTCAAGGTTTTCAAAATTTCTGCAACACCTTGCAGATAAAACATATGACGGGGATACCTTGCAAGCCACAGGGTGAGGGCATAGTTGAAAGAGCTCATCTACTTATAAAAAATACACTCAATAAAGTGAAAAAGGGGGAATGGTACCCCATCAGGGGATCCCCCAGGAATTTATTAAACCATATACTCTTTATTTTAAATTTTTTAAATTTAGATGCTAATGGTAAGTCGGCTGCAGATCACTTCTGGCATCCGGAATCTAAGAGATGCTATGCCATGGTTAAAGGGAAGGACCCCCTGGATAATTCATGGCATGGCCCAGACCCAGTATTAATATGGGGAAGAGGATCTGTCTGCATTTATTCACAGCAACATGATGCAGCCCACTGGTTACCTGAATGCTTAGTAAAGCAGACAGATGTTAACCAATGTTCCAGGGAGAATGAGGCTCCCTGAGAAACGTTTTTCTTTTCTTTCTGTTCTCTTTTACAGCCCAGCCAGACTGTAATGGCCTCCACTTGTTACATCCTGCTCCTCCTGATTGGTCCCGTTTGGTCGCAGCATTACAGTGGGAATTCCAGGTTAAAGAGGGAGACATACACTCTGATGACAACATCCAAACCAATGGCACTGTCTGCTGTCCAGTGAAGGGTTGCCAAACAACCATTGTCATTCCAATCACCCCATCTATTTTATCCTCTAAATTGAGACCTTATGCATGTTTCACTTACGATAATAGAGGCAATTGTCTCACAGCTAGTACCATATACGGCGGATGTAGATATTGGGCTTGCCGCCTTCATGATGCTTACAGCAAAAATGGCATATTGAGTTATGACGATGGTCGATTCACAATTCGTATAGATGACCCTTGGGACGTCAGGTGGCAAAATGGAGTTAGAGGAAAAATTTATAATGATGGGTACTCCTCACTCCCAGTGGGGTCTCTATTTATTTCTTGCCAGCTGGTCTCTGATACCACTGATAAGCAAACGAGACAGATTATCATTATGAGTGAGGCTAAACTTCAGTTTGCCATACATACAAATTCCACCTTTAGTCTTGGCCTTTGGCCCAATTATCTAAATTTTGCTTTAAAGTTGTTAAACCTTTCTAATATCAATGCTTCATCGTGCTTGTTGTGTGCCTCTTTGGTTCACCCCTTACTAGCTGCTGTCCCTGTTAACTATTCCTCTGCACCTAACATCATTACTGCTGGCACTGCACCTTCTCCCCCCATGCCGTCTATTCCTTTATTTTATGATCCTACTCAAAATATTTCCCTCTGCTATATCACTACCACCTACACTCCCCCCTCCTTTGTGTGTCACAGTAATCACTCTGTCAGTTCATCTCTTAATGCCTCCCCCTTATGTCTTTCTGGTGCAATGAATCCCTGTATCAACAGATTACTATTTCCTCTCCAGGACCCTGTGTATTAATTACTATTGTACCCCAACTGACCATGTATTCGCCAGGGGAGTTCACCTGGCTACTCTGCCCATGATTTAAGAGAGGGGTATTCATCCCTTTTGTAATCGGGATAGGATTTACTGCCTCTGCCAGCCTTTCTAGGGGGCCCTGGGACATACTCTCTATACCACAAGGGAGTTCAACTCCCAACTACAACAAGTTATAGAATCCACAGCCAGTAGCCTTGCATCCTTGCAATGCCAGCTGACTTCCCTGGCACAAGTTGCCCTTCAAAATTATAGGACCCTTGATCTTATCACTGCTGAAAAAGGGGGAACTTGCCTTTTCTTACAGGAGGAATGCTGTTTCTACGTCAATGAATCGGGATTAGTAGAACAAAATATAAAGACCCTGCAGACCATCAGTTACAAACTGCATCATTTTTATCAAAATCCTTCTAGATGGCTGGATTCCCCCTTCCTTTCTTGGATCCCCTCCATGATTCCATCCCTCCTCCTCTTCCCTCTCCTTCTTACGCTAGGGCCACTGTTAGTAAAAAGGCTTATGGTCTTTATTAAACAGCAGGTGGAGGCATTTCAGGTGAAACCAATTCAGGTCCATTATCATCGCCTCGATATTTTGGATCAAGAATGCATGGACGAGTTGCTGTCATGGCACTGCTAGCCATTCCCCCTGAGAAATAAACTAGACAGTCAATGACGGGTACGTGAGAATCCCCCCTTGATGGCAACCTAAGACAGGAGGGTAGTTTAATGCTACTACCTTATCCAATGATGGGTAAGCCCTTGGGGAAGGATACTCCAACCTAAGACAGGCGCAGTTCCCTAAGGGTCTAGCAACCTTCGGTCCCTAAACTCTATAAAGTAAAAAAGGGGGACCTGTTGGGAGCCTGAGGCTCAGCCATTTCTCAAAACTGCTGACAGACCTAAGCTGGTAACTTTTCATTCTGCCCACTCTCCTCCTGCAGGCACAGGACTGAGCCCACGGCCTTGGCCCATGGCCTTGTACTCTTTTCCAGTAATCTGCCCTATTTCCCGTTAATCAGTAGATTCCTCCCTTAGAGTACCTCTGGGCCCCTGCGGTCTGGTTGATATGATTACTCTCAATCTTTATTCCTTTGTTCTCATTCTCTATTTAACCTCATGCTTGTGCTGCAATAAATGAGACTTGATCAGAATGCTGTCTTGTCTCCATTTCTCTTGTCTCTTGCCCAATCCAAATCCCCACTCCCCAATCCAGGTACCCCATTGCAGATCCCGTGGGTTTGGGACAATATGACAATTATTCCAACAAATTATGATGTAATAGCATTTATAAAGAGGGGTGAAGCATGTTTATGGTCTCAAGAGGTTGAGTCAATACCATCCTTGTACTTAGTAGAAATAAAATTCTAATCATTACAGAGACTATTTTTTTAAAGGATTTGTGACTCTCTAGGTTTTCCTACAACTTTCATAGGCAATCTTTTGTTCTTAATTTTATATATATCAAACAGCCTTCAAATTTATAATTTTACTCCACATTCAGCAGAAAAGATGTGATCCATATAGAAAATGGTTATTTGTTATACTGTCGGGCAAACAAATGACATGATATTTTTGCTTACAATTGCCACTTCTGAAATTTGACTAATGCCAGTCATCAATACTTGACCAAAAACGTTGCTAAACCAAAGCTCTGGTGACTCCATGGAAAGAAAACACTTCATCAATAGTAGCCAAAGCAGCAAGCATCCACCTTATTTTTCAATTGTTGATTTGTCAGGAAAAGCAAAATTAATCTTAAAATTCCTAAATGAGGGAAGTGCAAAATCCACCAATATCACTCTTCCATCACGAATACACTGAATTTATGCACCTACAGTTCAGAAGATTTATAACGCAAGCATAGAAACTAAACATTGATAGAAATTACATCAAGATTAGTAACAATGGTTTATATTTTAGATTAATCCTTGTGTGTGCATGTGTGCGTGTGTGCGTGCATGCGTATGTGTGGTATATGTATGTATTTTTTTTAAATACATATCTATGGGTAAGCACCCATACTTTGGGTACATGTGTGTGGAGTCTAGATGTTTATATCAGATATCTTCCTCAATCACTCTCTACATTATTTTTTGAGACAGGGTCATTCAATGAACCTGATGCTTAACAATTCAGCTAGGCTGGCTGTCCAGTAAGCTACAGGAATCTGCCTGTTTCTGTCTTCCCAGCTTGGAGTACAGTGTGTGTTAGCTGTTTACATGAGGGCTGGGAATTTGAACTCCGGTCCATATATTTTCACAGCAAGATCCTTAGTGATGAGCTAGCTCAGTAGCCACTGAAATTAATCAATTTTTATAACTATATGACCAGGGCAGGTATTATTTCACTTTATGAATGAGCAAATCAAGGCATGGAGATTGTTTCAAGTCATTCAGTTCTAAAGCTGAAATGTCACTCTCAAGAGTACCAGAACACCTGGGAGAAGAAAGTAGGAAATGAAACTTTGGGTATCTATAGCTGTTATATTAGATATAGTGCTCCTCTATTAACAACCTAAGTACTAACATTATAAAATAGCTATGCTTATTTGGTTATCATACCATCCAAAATGCAACCAAAAGGTTTTTAACATTGTGAAGCATGAATGCTACAGGTACAATTTTATGTTAGTGTTTGAAACTACTAAAAAGTCAAAATATTAGCTATGAAAGCACTAACAAAGTTTGTTAGCATCCATAATGCTGTTATTCAAGTTTTGTCAGATGTATACTCAAGAAGTACTCAATGGGAGTATACATTTTGCTGACACTTACTTTGCAACCTGCGTGTTGGGCTCTCTCCATGGAGCTGTCGTCGTGGCATATATGGAGAAGGGTGAGGGAGAGGCAATGATGACACATCATGGGTCTGAAGTTTGTACCAGTGTGGCTCATCATCTAACAGTGCTGTTTCCAACTCAATTAAAATCTACAAACCCAAGACACAAAGGCCTATTATAGCAACAGTAAGGAAATCTCCTAAAAAGTTTCATAACTTTTAGAATAATAATTATAACAGTAGTGCTGCTTAAGTAAAGCAAGGTCATTTCGATGTTGTAAAACTATCAATATATTTTGACAGTAACTAAGAGACAATTTTTCTAATTTCTTGGGAATTTTATGCTTTTGAATATCTGCATTTTTAAGAATCCTTGATTATCCAACTTCTAGAGGCAATTAAATTTCCCAAGACATAAACAGTTATTACTTTAAAAATGACAGAAATAACCAATATTTAGAGTTCACTTTAAAATTCAAAAAGCATTTTCATTTATAGTTATTAGGCATCCTACATAATAACTGATGAGGAGAGAAAAATAAGTATATTTGAAATATCTACTACATATTAATAGTCAACCATTTCATGTGCTATCCATCACTAATCTCGGGGGTGAAAAAACCCTACTAGTTTTGCCTTGTACAGAAGGATACCACAGCTACAAAAGGCTAAATAAGGTCATATGAGTTTGTTAGTAAGAGACAAAAATGAATCAAATATATTTTTTCTTAAAAATCAATATTCATGGCACCATGTTGTTATAGTCACATTGGAAATACCAAACTAGTAAATCTATAATAATGTACAATGGTCAGACATCAATTAAAAAAAACATAAAAAGACAATAAGCTCAATGTGTGCCACATGATTATATGTATTTTAAAATGTGAGTATTACTAAAAATTAATAGAAATTAATTTCTATTTTCTTTCAGAGTGCTATGCAAATGTGACAAAGTTCAGACACATGAAGGCATTTCACTCAGTGAAATGACATAAATTTTCCCTATACTTTTTCAACATTAAAGACGTGATGTTCCCAGTGCTCACACATACAAACAACAAATGCTATACGCACTGAATCTTCCCATTAAACTTGAGATGCATGCTAGAATTATTTCCTCTTGGCTAAAGAAGCACACAGGTTAAAAAACTTACTCAGGAACACAAGACTAGGGAGTGACACTGCCAGGAATACAGACCAAGGCAACTGGCTATAGAGTTCCTTTTCCTGAGATCTGTACTGTAAGTCCAAATCACTTGTAGGTTTGTAACTCTTTAGCTGGCACCATTCAGTTACTTTTTCTATAGATTTTTATTTGTCCATAAAATTCCCAATTAATTTTTCAGAAAAAGTAGATACTTTGTAGAAAAGTAACAAAGTCAGTAACTGACTTTTTCTCTGTGTGGTTGTGTGTAAATAAGCTGGAAAACTGCTTTACTTCTTACCATCCTCCATCTCATCCCCCCATTATAATTGGTGTTATTTTTCTCAGCTACATATGCAAATGAAGCATGCTTTTTAAATGTTATTTTTATTGAATTTTTGCTATTTTCATACAACATAATTTGATGGTATTTTGATCCCGATCCTCAATACACACTTCCGCCCACTGTTCCCCACCCAATTTAACATGCTCTCTTACATATATAATATGGCCTATAAACCCTCCCCTATCCCCTTCAAGCCTTGAACCCAGACCTGCTTCTGCTCTTCCACCTCAGATCTCTGGACTCATGTCCTAACCCAGAGGAGTTTAATCCTCTGGTGTAGGTTATTAGACCCTCTACAGGCTCTCCCCAAACCCCACCACCAACTCATCCCTGACCACTACTCTACTGGACATAGAGCCTTTGGCCAACTACCCTGGTAAGTCAGATCCTGCCCACTGCATCTTGATTCCCCTGCAGCCTGAGCACCACTTCTCAACCCCTCCCAATTCCCCACACACACTCACGCACACACACACACATACACACTCTGTTCAACTTCTAAACTTGAGCCCAGGCGAGTTCCTGCTTTCTACCTCAGATCCCAGCATTAGCTTCCTAACCCAGACTAGCTAAATCCTCTAGCATAGCTAGATCCTCCATAGGCTGTCTCCACCACCACCTTGCCCCTGGCTTCCTGATCTGAAGGACACAGGCCTGCCTGCCCACAACCCTAGTAAGTCAGATCCTACTCTCTGCATCTTGATTCCCACACAGCCTGAGCACCTCCACTCCCCCTCAACCTGCCCACCCCTTTTAGCCTTGGACCTAGGCAGGAGCCTGCTCTCCCACCTCAGTTCTCCTGAATCCCCTCTTAGTTCATATCTGCCCACTGCATCTTGATCCCTTGCACCTGGACTAGGCCAATTCTCCAGCTTCCTTTGTTAGACCTTCCACAGGCTGTCCCCAGCCCCATCTTGCCCTTGGCCCCCCTCCTGATCTACATACCACAGACCAGGCTACTACACAGATCAGCCTACTACCCTGAAGAACCTGAAACACACCAACTTACTTTTCATACCTGAGTAAAAAGCAACCAAGCTACACTGACAACCTAATCAGAAACAAATTTCTACTAAACAAAGGCAGAACAGAATTTCCTATCCGACACACAACCAACAAAAGACATCCATATGCCCAACCAGCAAAGCAGAAACACAAATAATATGAAAAATCAAGAAAATAAGCCCCCAACCAAAACCACCAGTTCTACAGAAGTGTACTACAATGCTAATCACCCTGAGGAACCCCACCATGCAGAATTTAAAACAATCATAAACATCACAAAAGAACTTAAAGAAAACACAAACAACTCAAAGAACTCAAAGAGGATAGGCATAAACTTATGAAGAGGCTCATGAAACTACAAATATGCAGTTGAATAAAATAACAAAAACAATTCAGGAATTGAAAAGAGAATTCACAAAAGAGATAGAAATACTGAAGAAAACCCAAGCCTGGGTTCAATTTCCAGCAGCCACTCAGTGGTTCACAACAACCTGTAACTCTAGTTCAGTGGCTCTGACACCCTCTTCTGACCTCCTTGGGTACCAGACATGCACATGGTACAAATTCATGCATGGTACAATGATACGTTTTACTCATACACATAAAATTTGAAAATTAACCTGTCTAAAGCAGTAGCTATATTCAGTCTGCTAAAATAAGAAATTGCTTTTCATTTTCTCTGCTATTTAAAAATTTATAATATATTTCTGACAGTCATTTAAATAGAAACATTCAGAATGACATGCATAGTGGGAAAATTCCAAGTACCTCTCCTAAGAATTCGCTCTCTTCCTCTCGAACTCGAGCTTGATCCCAAAGTGTAATTTCCAACATTCGTTCCCGAAATTCTCTTCGGTGGACAGGAGAATAAATGAATGTCTGGTTCCATTTGGGTTCCAATGTTTTCTTCACTGTTTTTGTTCTTCTCTTGTTTTTATCACTATTTTAAAAAATTATGTGAACACACAGAAAACTTTAAAAGCATATTCGTGGTGAGAACCAACTTTACACTAAATATTATTTTGCAGTACATAGCACATTAAGTAGAAAATATTTTCTTTACTAACTTAACTAAGATTCTAGGTAGATAAATCCCACTGACTCTCCTGGAAGTCTTATCAATAAAATATTCATTGTTATTTAATCTATTCAAGTACATCTTCCTGTAAAATTGACAGGAATGATGAAATTAGCTTTCTTATTCATGTGTTAAACTTGCAACAGCAAAGAGAAAAGTTGAGATGACAATGCAACTTTCTGAGCTAAGAAAAGAATTCTTTAGACTATTGGAGCTAAAACTCTAACATAGCCCATTCAATGATGTAAGCCTGAAAATTACCTAACTCTTCTACAAATTCCTGATATCTGACAAGTAACTCAGCTAAGAATTACCTGAGAAAAAATTTCAAATAGTTACTACATCCTTTGAAGTTAAAAAAAAATTTTTTAAATACTGTATCTGGGATACAAAGAGTCATTTTAAACTCTATTGCCTCAGAAAGGTGGGGAAAATTAGGCAAAGTAAAATAAAACTAAAGAATAAAAGTGAATTAAGAAAGAAGCTCATTAGTCTTTGACACTTTGAAATTCTCAATAAATTATTAAAATAAATAGATAAACAAATGTAGCCTGTGAGATGGAACAGTGGATTAAGGTACTTGCCATGTACCAAGGCTGGTAACATGTGTTCAGTCCCCTGGACCAACATGGTGCAGGGACAGAACTGACTCCCACAATGGTCCTCCGACTTTCACTCCAGTACCCGACCACCACATACATACATGCATACATACATACATACAACACATACAAACACTTATACATAAAATTTAAGAGTAAAAAATGATAATGTTTCTCTTTAAAGGTTTGAATTAGTTGAAACCTAAGCCATCTGTGAATTAAGGCATACCTCAGATTGTAGCATTTCCTGTGGGTTTGTGTCATTTCATCCCAAGGATTTCTACAGTAATAAATATTATGTGTGTGCTAAGGGGCCAAGAAACTGGACTGCTGATGTAGCAAGTAATTTGGCTGTGACATTTACCACCCAGGTGAAGTCCAGGCTCCATTTGGTGCTCCAATTATGGAAAATTTCTCTCTTATATTTCAATATGTGTCTCTCACCAAAGTACACAATCTACATTGTCATGGAATAGCTTTCTTCAAGTTAACTTTATAAAATTAAAACAGTATAGTAAGGGGCTGGAGAGATGGTTCTGTGGTTAAGAGCACAGGCTGCTCTTGCAGAGGACCCAGGTTTCAATCTCAGCACCCAAATGGCTGCTAACAACCATCCATAGTTCCAGATCTGACACCCTCTCCTGACCTCCACAGGCTTTGTATGACATGGATCCATTATACATGCAGACAATACACTCATACTCATAAAATAAAAATAATAAAAATAAAGTATATAAAATAATAAAGTAAGTAAGTTTCTGGTAACTGTAAATGCTGTGATATCTTGACATATTCTGATCCATTTGCAAACTGTCACTTTAAAAATGTTGAAAATGTGCTGGGTGTGGTGCGCATGCCTTTAATCCCAGCACTCGGGAGGCAGAGGCAGGTGGATCCAGAAATCTTTGTTTTCCGTAAATTAAGCCATTATGTCTTGGTAAGAATTTAAAAAAAAAAAAAAAAAAAAAAAAAAAAAAAAAAAAATGCTGAAAATGTAATGGCTAATCATCTACTTCCTCTTTTTTTTGTCCTCTGTTGGCGTTGTTCAGATGAACATCACACAACTCAACTTCAATGAACTTCTTGCTTAAATAAGTCAGGGCTTTGAAGTCCAAAGTGTGTGAACATGTTGACAAACATCCATATATGTGCAGAGTCACTTCCAAGCTGAAAAAATGTTTCAGAGTGCTCTGTCCTGAAACTAGGCAGGCAGATGGGCAAAGGCAACTAGTGCCATTCCTCCTGACTTTTCACAATACTTACTGAGGGACATCTTTTATTTTCATATGCATGCAATTAAAAAGTTACTTTCGAGGAGATATTTCTCCTATCCTAAGTCTCTTCAAATCTGAATAGAACAGTACTAATTTTGTCGATGAAATCAAAATATAATGCTTAAAGGAAGGGATTATAGTCTTTATGATCACATAGGTGATGATTATAACATACACTTGCTAATTTAATGAAATACAGTGAAACAGTATCATAGTGAAAAGTGGTAAAAATTGGAGAAGGATGTGAAAACATTTTCATACCAGTTCCAGCATTTTTTATTTCATAGTTTATATTAATATTTTCACTTTCAAGAAGAAATAATTTTTAACAATTTTGGTACATAAAACACATATTACTCAAGAAATAATCTACATGTACTTACAATACTAAAATAAAATATCATATAATATGCATAAAGTTTTAAAATAATGTCAAATATTTACTGTCACTCTTTTGATACATGAGAATGATTATACTTATGTTAAACTTTACAAGCATCTGACTGATCTGACACAAAATAATAAATGATACAGAACTGAAACATTCATTATTTGCCACTTATGTTTAAGAACATATACATTTTTTATTTTAAATTCATACCTTCTGTCTGGAAGGAAGTAAATTTTAACATAAGGATTCCTCGGCCTCCCATCTTCCCTGGAAGGGAGATCCTTTGCTCCCAAAATTGTAACTATCAACTGGTGACCAACCTTGTCAAACCATAGTTTTATCTGAAAAGCAAAAACATTAATTTCTCAGCACAAACATTTATTAACAATACATGTTTACATTTCTAATTTTTACACGATTGCCTAACACAAATACTGGGACAGATTATATCTCCCTCAGTAAACTCCAGTTTGTTAAAAATAAAGGGATATACTATAATAGCTTCAATGAATGAATAGATTCTGATATTTAATTTCATTGATAATCACATGGGCCATTTACTATCCTAATGTGATGACTATTAACAAACATAATAATAACACTATTGTAATTACAGACTTTGTATACAAAAATCTATCCTCATCCAAGAATCACTATAGTCCTTTGTTTCACCTATGAACTAAGAATAAATGTTCAAAATAAATTGAGTAGATAGTAACATATATGTGGTATTCAAAGGGAATTTTCAAGTAAATGTTTTATGTTCTCCATAGAAAAACACATGTCAAAAATTATAAGAGGGATTACGAGTAGCTTTAGTTAATTGAGTGCTTCAATTCATATTTAAACTATAATAAATTTACCTTTTAGATTTTTTCATAGGTAAAGTACCTTTATTCTTTGGTGAAGAAAATATATCACATTCCTAATAAAGCTTCATTTTATAATTTTACATAAGAAAATATGAATGATTTTGCTGTCATAATTAGCGGTTGGTTCTTGAACTGTTGATGATTTTACCATCTATCACCTGATTTAACATATATCATCTCCCACAAAGCTAACACCTTGACCCTTAGCTCACTGTGAGATCCTTTTTCCCTCTGTTGGAACCTATTCTATCTATCTGTCTGCCTGTCTGTCTATCTACCTACCTATGTATCCATAACAGTCTGATTCACACCTTGATTTACAAATCAAAACCTCTGACCAGCATCTTGAAACTGAAATGGAACCCAAAATCTGAAGCTTGAGAATTATTAATTCTGGTTATATATTAAACATTGGAAGTGTAGTTCCAGTTCCACAAAGAATCTGTCAAATCCCTCTTTATATATTCTAGAAAATTATCGACTGTGTCAGAAGAGGTGGACTGACAGCCTGAAAGGTATATAAAATTTTTTTTTCTGCTCTTGCCCTATTCTGGGCAAAGAGGAAATAGTCCTCTGACAAGAATAAGAAATATCTAAATTTAAAGATAATTATTACCTATTGTATTGTCTTAAAGCTTAAAGTGGTATTATCTTGCTATTGTATAACAAAAAGACTTTGTAAAAGCTAATTGGTTCAAAAATACATCTTCAACAAGTGCTTCTCAAGTTGTGTTTAATAAATATCCTGTAGTAGTATTATCTGGGCTATTTATTAAAAAGTTATAAATTCTTAGGCTAGCTTCTCTAAATCAGAATGGGACCTTAGATTTTAACAGGTAGTGCATGTGATTCTGAAGTCCATTAAATTTTATGAACCACAGCCTTCATTCAAGAGGTCAACTCACTAAAGAAAAAGTATATGCAAATAGCTGAACATGGTAGTTCATGATTGTAATATCGACACTTGGAAGGCTGAGGCAGGGGGACATAACAAGCCCAAGACCACTCTGGGCTACATAGTGAGTTCCAAGTCATTTGGCCTACAGAGCAAGAATAAGACCCTGTCTCAAACAAGAAACAACCAAAATGGGGTGGGGGGGAGCAAGAGGGAAAGGGAAGGAGGGACAAAGTGGGGACGAAAGAGGGGGAGGGGAAAGGAGAGGGGTAAGGGCAGAGGCAGAGGGAGAGATCAATATCTGAAAGGGAAAAAGTTCAAATATTTGCTTGTTTAGCAATATTAGAGTATAGATACAGATAAAGATAAGAAAATAGGGCAAGAATATGCTAGTCTTCTGACAAAAGCCATGAGATAAAGAAATTCAAGAGATGTTTGATCATATGTGAGATGAAAGAGATGTAGACGGTGTCACGGGCCTTCTAAAACGTGAGGAATATCATATTCATTTATATATATTTCATTTTCATTAGTAATAGTAGCACATGGTTTTATTTTTTCAAGATATTAAAAATTCCTTATCAAATTATCAAAACATGAATACGTGGCACCTCAGAGGGGAAAAAATTCTAAAAAGCTGCAATTCTTTTTAATAAACTTTATAATTAAAATATTTTTTTAAAAATTACAAGATTAAGCTAAAAATTATACAAGAAAATTATTTTCTGTGAGAGATTTTAAGGGATTGAGACTAAAACTTTGCCAGCAACATCAGCAATATACTTTTTGACTAATTAAAATCCTTAAATCTGAACATTTGAGATATACATCAAAAGTATTTTTAGATTTCTCTATGCCATGTAAATTCAACCACTATCACTACCAATATTGCTTATTTTTATATAAACAAACACTAGGAAAATGGCTAGCATATTGTTGAAACTACATCAGATAGTTACCTACAAATATTTTCCAAATATATGAGTATTAACATTAGTTAAGAGCCAGTTATGTTTTAAATTTACTGTTTATTTTTATCAAAATAGGACTTTTTATGAAATTTTCTTAAACTGGTGTGTAACAGCCCTAACTTTCACTTTTATTACAGGGTTTGCATTGAAGTTTTTAATAGATATCCATTTACAATCATATTTTATTCTCTAGGCTATCACTTTCTTGAATCTGTACTTTAAGAATAAATATTTAAAATAGTTATTTGGTCCACAAAATACCACAAATACATCTTTAAAATTCTACTCTTGATAAGGTTTAGCTTGGTTAATTTAGGAGGAATCTACATTGCTTTGGCTGTTTCATGTGAATATCACCTCAGCTTCACCAGGTACCAATTACGTCTCCAAAGTAGAACCTGGGCATCAAATATGAATATTCTGTATCATATAATATTAAGTAGAATCAATATTTTAATTTTAAATACTCAAAGCCAACAAATTTTTTAAAAACATGCAGCAAAGCAGGGAAGGCATAATACTACTTTTAAAAATAACTATATTGGCATTACTTTACTACATAAGGATATCTAATGAAAAGAGGCAAACAACTTGTACCCAGATATTACAGTAAAACAAAGTGGAATGATTAAAATATAAACAACAACAACAAAAACTAACACATTTTATTTGGATTGTAATTTTTTTCTTTCAAACGCTAAAAGTTGATCCTTACTATATCATATGTAAAAAAAATTTTTAAATAAGGTACAAATATATTTGCCAATTTCCTTGAGGAGTCATTGCTTGGAAAATGCAAAAGAATGTAGATGTTAGGTGGTATAATGAATGATTTAAAGAGACAGCAACCTTAGTGTAATAAAGGAAAATATCAACACTATAAAATCAGCTAGTTCAGAAAATGTTACATAGAAAGCAAAATCTACAATGAAGCTACAGTAAGTGCCACTTTGCAACCTATATGTTTGAGTATTTTGTTAGCTTACAAAATAACTAACCAAGATTGTCTCTTTAAATTTTTATTCAGTATTCTAATCCTCATGCAGAATTTTACAAGCTGGCTTATAAAATGATTTGGAAGTCAATAACATGGTTTGGAGCAACATACCAAAAAAAGTGTTCCTACTAAGCATTTTCCAAAAACATACAAATAAGTGATAAAACACAACTTTAGTTTCTATCAGGCAGACAAAGCCTTTACCTGAACCCTAGGAACAAAAGGCGTTGTTCTTCTACTAAGGCTTTGGCTCTGGTAAGCAAAATTAAAGAAAAAAGCAATAAAACAAAACCAAAAAGGACAATATGCTGGAACTAAAAGACCGAAAGTAAAAATAAACACATAAAACTATCCCTTAAATACAATATTTCCATGAGAACATATTTAAATTAAGTACTTCTATCATAACAAAAATTTTCAAATTCTAAAATACATGAAAACTACTCAAAATATTATAAAACACTACAATTTATGTAATCAAATTCTTAAAATACAGTCAAAATAATAGAAATTAAGACTGAAGGTACAATAACATATCCAGGCTTTTATATTCTGAAAAAATTATTGAAGTATAACCCCAGAATCAAGAAATTTAAAACTTTACCATTAAAATATAGCCTGTGATAGCCACGGGTGGTCAGTTCCAGGAGACCCATAAATACCATATTCATCAAAGTGCAAATTCTTCATGTAAAATGGCATTGTATATGCACAAAACTTGAACATATGTTCACTTATGATTTCAATCAACCATAGATTATAATGCCAAATATAATGCAAATATAATACCAAATATAATGCAAATGCTCAAAGTAGTTTATGTTTTATTATTTAGGAAGTAACTGCAATAAAAGCATATACATCTTCACTACAGACAATTCTTTAAATATTTTAATCATAATCATGTGAAACTATGGATATGGAACCAACAAAAATGGAATTCTAACTCTACATAAAATAGAGTGAAAAAGAAGTTAGATTTTAAAAAGCCGCAGAATTACCAATGAAAACTCATCTATGGCAGTAATTGGGTAGATCTTTTCCAAAATGATATAAGATTAACCAAAGTCCAAAAAGCATTAATCATGTTGACTTTACAACATCTTTAAAAAATAATACATATCAATGAAAGTGTGCTGGTGTGCACTGGATCCACCACTGAGTCATCTTTAAGAATCTATTTCAAGCTGTAGCACTGACACAATATTCAGAAACTTTTGAGTTCACCATTTGTCATATTGCTTACTGCCAATCATGCCTATTCGTTACAATATTTCATTGCTTTTTCTTTATACAGTTCTTCATATTCTTCCACATCTTACTGAAAGTCCACTGGATGTTATTGCCCCATAATACTCCCAGTAACTGTAGGAAGAGCTTGCTATATCCCCAATGCACAAGCAAAGAAAAAAGTCTGGACAAACTTGTTAATGCTCAAACAGCAGATTGATATAAACAGGAAGTAGAGCACGGTTCTCAGAACAAAACAATTTCTTTTCTGACTTTTTAGGCTTTCATTTTGAAACCATTTCTAAAAATCACAATAACCTTTTTCAGGCATGCCAATCTCAAAGAATAAAAAAAGAGGCTTATCTCTGAGTTTGAGAATGGATTTAGGAACACTTAATTTTACTTTCCTCAACAGGATTCCGTTCATTCCTCACATTTGGTATGGATGTCTCTCTTTCCAGATTCAAAGTCATAAACAGCTAAAGGCTTTGCTCTGTCTTTCCCATTGTCATGGAAACAAGCAAAGAGTACTAGGAGGATTTCCCAATTTAGCTCTCCCTGGATAGGCACTAAGAGACTAATCTAAAACCCAAAGGAAAGCAACCAGAAAAGCAGACTGGTTAGCCAATCCTGAGCTACCTTTCTCTCTCCCAAAAGCAAGCAAGTCTCAAATATGAGCTTCCTTCCTTTTTATATGAACATATGTCCAAATGAAGAAATGTTCCCATATAGAGTATGCTAACAATGTCTGTGTAGGTCTGGGTGGATAAAGCCTTAGTGAGTCCAGGAGAAAGAGCAGGAAGTTCAAATAGATTAACTACAAAAATGGACGAAGTACTCTAGAATTAGATTTTCCCGTGCTCTCCCATCTCTATATTGTGAAATATTTTATAAGCAAATATTACTTCAAAAAATAACAGATTTATTTAAAAAAAAAAAAAGAATATTTTCAAGGCCTGACATGGTGGTCACAACTTTAATCCCACCACAAGAGGAACAGAGGCAGGTAGATCTCTGTTAGCTAGCCCAGTCTACACAGCAAATTCTAGACAAGCTGGGGCCATAGGGAGACCC
>NW_008354281.1:6277560-6277732 GCF_000622305.1 Nannospalax galili
TTAATCCTTTAAAGGAAACATTTTCCAGTATCTAAAATAACCTGAAATAAACACATCCCAGGTTTCTAAAATAACATTTTAAACCTGTTTACTCACGAGTTTATACATTGAGTGCAAAACTTGTTTTTGCAAAGGTACTATTTTTTGATTGGTGTGAAATTCATAAAACATA
>NW_008354281.1:6277916-6341990 GCF_000622305.1 Nannospalax galili
TTGCATCTTTCATAAAGAACACATCTCAATCAGTCTTAATCATCTTTATACCCCCATTCCCACCAGTACCCTCCCATAGCACCCCATCCCCACTGGATTTCATACATTCTGTCATTTGTGTTAAGGCTTATTGTGTCAAGTTAGTGTCCCCAGACATTCCTCAGTGCAAGTTCATCTACTGAGGTCTAGTCAGCTTATCTAGTGTCCCTTGCTTTGTGAAATCAGCTCTTCCTCACCTAGCGGGACTCAGTTGCCAATATTTCTTCAGCTAAGATTGGAGTCTGCTGTCCATTTCCCCAGTTCTATGCTGGGAGTGTGTCTGCTTGAGTTTGCATTATGAATTGCCCTGGCCTAAGTGACACATCTACAATGCAACCTCTGCACCTAAGGCTCATGGAACATAGAGCAGAGTTAAAGAGGACACTAATGAATCTCTCAGTTCTCATTAATGAAGCTCCCACACGCAACAGAAGGCCAGGAACACAAAAGGTCACAAACCGCCAATGTGTAGAGATTAAGAGTCTGCAGAATGCTGGTTCTTGGACAGGACTCCTATGTTAAACTTCACCCATCCAAGGCTCAGGGAGCGTTGCAGAAGAAGGGGCAGAAAGATTATAAGAGCCAGGGAGGAGGTGCACAACCACATGGAAATAGAGTCCTACAAGCTCCTGGGACTCTCTGCATATGAATCTACAGCAATGGAGTCAGCAAACACTAAGCTGTTTTCGATCTCTAGAGATCCTAAACACTTGTGCAGGAATACTGAGGTTCTATGTGTCTCATTTGTACCAATTCAGGCTTAATACAAATACAAAAACTGAAATTGTATGTCATACTATGTTTTGAATCGCTATTGTCACGTCACACTGTTTATTATATTACTTTGTTTAGGATACAGATCTAGGTTCTAGAATGTTGCTAGAATAATTAAGTTGTGAGAATAAGGTATTAAAGTACAAATTAAAAACTTCCATAGATAGAATATTTTTAAATGTTCTGGAGTTTCCTATAGGAAGACATGAAAGACATACAATTATTCTAAAGTTACTAAATTCCTTCAGTGGGCAAATAAAATAGATATTTGTAATAGTAAATTTAAGTGCCAAAATATTAAAACAAAGTAAACTGGGGATACTTTGCACCTGTAAATGAGCAACAAACACTAAATAAAAAATAATATTGTCCATGGAATCAATCATGTATGAGGTTCCTAAAGAAAAAAAGAATTCTGATCACAGTTTAATATTGTTTTAAAAAACACAGAAATTAAGCCAGGTGTGGTGGCACATGCCTTTAATACCAGCCCTTGAGAGGTAGAGGCAGGCAGATCTCTTTGAGTTCACCTGGGCTGCCTAGTGAGTTCCAGGCCAGCTGAGGGTTCAGGGAGACCTAGTCTAAAAAAAAACTTTAGTCTTTGTACCCTAATTTCACTTCTGGAAAGTTATCCTGACAAAATAATTTGCCTTAGTAAACATAAAGCTGTATTAATATGTATTTAAGGATGTCAATGGCATCATAAAATATAATAATATAAACTACAAAGTTATAATGAAGCATTACAGATATTAAAATGAGGAACTTTTAAAGATAAGAAAAAATTCCACAATATGTTGCTTTATAAAAAAATCAGAATTCAAGTCAGGTGTGCAGGACCCACCAATAATCACAGAACCAGTACATGGGCAACAAAGGCAGTAGGATCACAAGTTCAGTGCCAGCATATGGAATTTCAGTCCAGCCAGGGCTACACAGAAAGACTCTGACTCAAAAAATAAAAGAGAGAAAAAAAAAGAGAATTCAAATTAGTATGTGCAAATTATATAAGAATATGGATGTATGGTTTTAAAGGTGATATTGTAGCCTCAAAATTAATAGCAGTTTTATTTATTTTTCTGTATTTTCTTGATTTTTCCATAATAAATATAAATTACATTTATAACCACTGTTTTTATGTATGTAAACTGGGTATGTGTTTGCAGATTATTTCAAAATATATGCAATTAACATTTAACTAAAATCATAGAATATTTATTTCCAAGATATAAAAATATTTAACAGTTTATCTTTCAGGTATATTAATTTTGAATTCAGGAGGCAAATAACTGAGTTTAAAGTTTCTTTAAACCCTACCCTGTGCTTCTCATCTTTCCTTCCTTCATGATTTGGACGAGGTCTTGAAAACGGAAATGACATGACAAAGTAGCAGTAATAACGATTAATAATGTTTCCAAAAAGCCAAACACTACCTTTTCCCACTAAGACTAAGGAGAAAAACATTTAGCTGACTTAACCAGAAGGTATTTCAATTGCATTTAAAATACTATATCTAAATAGCTTAGTTTTTAACTATCAGATTTTTCAGTGCAAATTCAATTTCTAGATTTTGAGAATTTAAACAGTTCTTCGGTACTAGGGGAATTTCAAGTGTAACAATCACCAGCACATTGACAGTATAACGATAAATCTGAATGTATTAATATATTCAAATGCTCTAATAAGGAAATAGCAGTTGAATAACAGTAAGAGTAAGAGCTTTAAAAAATTTGCAAAAATCTTGTAATGAGAATAAAATTAAAAAGATAAGCTGGGAGTGGTGGCATACACTCTAATCCCATCACTCAGGAGGCAGAGGCAGATCTCTGCTAGATCGAGGGCAATCTGGTCTATATAGTGAGTTCCAGGCCAGCTGGGGCCACAAGAAGACCTTGCCTCAAAAAGAGACCCCCCCAAAAAAAGATTAAATTTTTAACTTTTACTTGAAAAAGTGCAATGAATGATCACATAATGGGAAATGACCTAGTACACCGAAGAATTTATTATCTCCCCTACCCCATGATTTTTTTTCCTGTTCACAAAACAATCTCCAGTATACTTATGTATCTGAGAAACATTAAAGTCCGCAATTATCAAATTCACCCCCAGACTCCTTAGGATTGAACAGAATTGAAGAATACATGAGCATTTTTATATTAATTTTAATCTTTGTATAATATAACATTTTTCTGTCTCAAGAACCTATGGCAATTCTTGTCATTTAAAAATGTATAGCAAGTGTCATCACCTTTAATTTGGGGACAATTATGAAGGTAAAATATGGGTTTATATATCTTCATAAGAATCATTAAATTCTAATAAGCTTAATTCTCAAAGTAAGCACTGTAATAAATAATCCAAATTAAATTTCAAGTAACTAAAATTATTAAAAAGGTAAAGGTTGGCAGATAAAGGCACAATAATGTTCTATAAAGAACTTGAATTACAAAAATAACCCCTAACATAATATTTTAAAGAGTATCGTTTAATATTCCCAAAGAGATGAATTTAGTGATTACATACTGAAAGTTGTCCAGATAGGAACTGTGGAACATCCCTCAGCATGCCAGGACTCATGGGCGAGGTAACCGATATAGACGGACGGTCCATCTTCTGAGATTCAAATGAGCTAGAACCTGAAACGATAATTACAAATAAAGAATAAAAAGAAAGATTCTTCACTGTTTCAGAATATTTGGCACATATCTTTTAAATATTTCTAAAATGTAGACCATTTTATAGCTAGAATGTTGTAAATAATCCTAGAAAAGACTTTATTGTTTTCCAGAAATTTTTATATTGCTTTTGTTTTGGGAAATTCTTTTAAAAAAAATATAAGTTCAAGGCCAGGAATGATGGTACACAACTTTAACCCCAGCACTCAGGAGGCAAAGTCAGGTGGATCTCTGTGAATTGAAGGCCTTCCTGGTCTACGTAGCGAGTTATTGTCCATCTGGAGCTACAGAGAGATGCTCTCTCAAAAAGACTGAAAAAAATTATATATATATATGCATACGTGTATATGTGTGTGTGTGTGAGTGTGTGTGTGTGTGTGTGTGCGTGTGTGTGTGTGTATCTGCAACTTAGAGATTATGGAAGATCAGCAGTAATAAAATTGCCGTATAATTTAAAATAATGACAGGTCTCTACCTCAAGGTTTACTTGGTCTATTATGTATACTATGCCATGCTCATTTCCTAATTATGTATTAAGAAATTTTTTAAGTGAGTAAGGAAGAATAAGAAAAGATAAAAATGAAACACTAAGGCAACTCAGTGACTAGTTAAGTTTTAAATATTAAGAACATATGTACCAGAATGTCCAAAGTTATTCAATGTTTCTAGAGCTATTTTTAAAAATATTTTATTTATTATTTTTATTTTATGTGTATTGCCTGCATGTAGGTAAGTGAACCCATGTTGTGAAATGCCCAAGGAGGACAGAAGAGGCCGTCAGATCCCCTGGAACTGGAGTTTAGGACAGCTGTTACCTGCCATGTGGGTGCTGGGATTCGAACCTGGGTCTTCTGAAAGAACAACAAGTGGTCTTAACCACTGAGCCATCTCTCCAGCCCTAGAGCTATTTTATAAAGCCGCCCTCAAAGAATGTAATAAGCTAAAATAGCAGAAATCAATTGCAGGATTTTGAAAAAGATGTAAAATAACAGATAAAGCAGAAACAACACCTGAAGTTATATGCATGTATGAGTTTGTTTCTAAATGGCTAAAGGGACAAGTTGGAACGTGAACAGAAATGGACTTATTAGGAGACTGGCAAAACTCTTTGCACTAATCAGAGAAACATGGCCTTCTCACCTATTTAAGGTATGGATTACAATGAAGATGAAAATAGATCATTGGAAGACAATTATTTTAAGATATGAAACAGCACTAAGAAATAATGAAAATATTTGTGTATTTGACAATGTTTGAAATTATGTTTATTATTGCATAAATAAAATTAGATATAAAATTAGAATCTTATTTTCCAAATATATAAATTAGAACAGTGAAACTATTATAGAATTTGTACTTTTTCCTACAATGACATGAAATAATATTAAATTTTCCATTTATATGATTCAGTGTTTAATAATACAATTTTTATATATCTTATTTATTTTTAACAGATAAATTTCTTCATTAGGACCTTTGATAGATGGCATGTTTAATGAAAATAGCTTTCAAGATTCAATGAAACTTACTAGATTCCAGTTGTGCATGTGTGCTATCAGGTATTCTTGGTATATCTCTGAAATGATAGAAAAAGAAAACAAAGAAACTTTTAATACTAATGCAACCGATATTTTAATCAATATTAATCTATAAATTAGTGACAAATAAAAATGTACATGGTAGAAGAAATATATAAATAAGAAACAACCACTTTTTTGTTTTTCTTTGAGACAGGCTGGCCTGAAACTTCTTTGTAGCTAAGCTGGCGTTGAACTTGACATACTCCTGTTCCTGCCTCTGAAGTCAGGGATCACACTTGCTAATAAAATTTGGGGCTAACACCAAATATTTAAAGGAATTAATATCTTCATGTATTTGGAGCAGATTTATAAAAGCATATACTTTATTTTCTTTGGGCCTTACTATATAACCATACTCCACAAAAATTATTTGTATTCAATAAGTGTTATGAACACATTTGTCATTGTTGTTGTTGAGGCAGAGTCTCTCTGTAGCCCCAATTTGTCTGAAACTTGAAATGTAGACAGGCTGATGAGAATCTCATGGAGATCTACCTCCCTCTGCTTCCCAACTGCTGGATTGAAGTCTTATGCCACCATTCCCAATGTAAACAAATTTTAATTCAAGTATACTTCTGAGATATAGGAGTATATAGTAATAATAGTAACATTTAGAAAAATATCTAAAAATTATAAATTAAAGCTTATACAAAAATATGATTTGAGTATACTTTAATACCAAGAAATAAATGATTAATTCACTAAGATGATACACCATAATTCTACCATTTTGCCTAAATTTTAAAAAGCAAAATGAAAAATAGACAGTTTCATTTGCTAGATTCACTTACAGGAACATTTCAATAAAATAAAATTTAATTTTCTCTAGCTTAAGAGAGATCAAAATAATACAATCTGATCATTTACTAAACGAATGAAAATGGGACATTATTATTCCATAAGGAAGAATTTCTGTTGCCTTCATTCCTAGATGCTGTTACCCATTTAATAATTTAATAATTCACTGTCAACTTATGTATTTTTCTGATTTCATTTGATATGTCTTTTATATTGTTGTAGAATATAAGTTTCAATTAAAAAAAGTAATGCTGGGATATATAATGAGCAAGTCCCACAGTTAAGATAAAAAGATTTTGTTTGTCATCATTCTTGCAAAAATCAAGCTATTGGCAAAAAGTTACAAAGATAAAGAGTGCCTTGATATTACCTATTTTGAGTTTATTAATCACAATTTTTAAGAAACTGCTTTCCTTAAAAAGCCACTGTATCTAGAAATTATATGCTCTTTGGCTCTTTTTCTCTTTGCTTAGGATCTCTTTTGGGGGAAAAAAAACAAGGTAAGATATGTAGACTACATTGGTTATCATCTTTAGAGTATAGAAGACTATAATCAATAAAACTTGACTGAAAAATAATTATGATAGTCCTCTTGCCTTGCTAATGACTTTAGCTAATAATCATTAAGACAATAAAAAGCATCACATATTTCTTCTTTTTACAATCACTCATAGTAAGATATAGAAAACTCATGAATTCTGGTAAAAAAAAATTTGGTAAGGAAAGAAAAAAGATGTCTATGAAATAATTTTCAGAAAGGAATCAGACATCTTTGTATTGTGCAACACAATACAAAGCAGGCAATTTCACATACAAATAAATTACTAAAACTACCTTACCCAATTGGCCTTGAAACAACAAGCTCCACTTGTGGTTCAGGTTTGGATTCTAGAATGATGTTGTAAACTTCCTCAAATGTGGCTCCTTGCAATAGCCTCCCATTCCATTCTAATACTTCATCACCTATAATTTGAGTAATAATCTTAGAAATATAAACTAAGTCAAAGCAAAAGCAATCTTTAAGTTTCAATAAACTCCACAGGATAGAATCACCATTACAGAATAACATACTACAAAACAACTCAAGTGGCACAGAGTATGTTAACTATGTTAGCATATTTCACCCAAAAGGATAATGACTAAGAAAAAATACATAGGTGAAACTATGCCCTTTCCTCCAAGGCTTGATGATCATTGCAGAAGAGAAGGCAGAAAGATTGTAAGAGCCAGAGGTAGTAGATGAATATAAGGAAAACACGTTGTCTGGACACTACAGGGCAGTTGCACAACATGCACAAGTCCTATGCAAGCCCAAGCAGGACAAAAAGAATGGAGGGGAAGGTGAGTAATAAGCCCCAGCAGTAGCTGAGGAACTACTGGCAATTTATAGCTTCTGGGAGAGGGAGAGTCTCACAGTTTTCTTTAAGGATGTGACTCCTGATAGGCTGACCACACTCCAAAGGAGGAACCCAGGAACATTTAGGGAACATAAATTAAACTGGATAGGCTTTAAAAGAAGAAAAATAATAATTGAGAGCATGAACTTGGGGGTAGGAGAGGTAGTATAGAGTGGTGGAGATGGGGCAGGGGGTCTACAGTATGATCAAAATATATTGCAAGAATCAATTCTTTAAAGTTTAAAGTTGTGTTTATTTGATTTCTTAATAGAAAGTGTAATGGTAGACAACCATCAAGGTGACTGTCTCATTGAGGACTTTGCAACTATATACTAGGTTTCTAGTAGATCCATGACTGATATCTTTGTTTTCTTTAAGGAGTTTCCATTGCCTAAACTCTGAAATCGTCAAAGCATTTGAGGACTACTCAAGCAGTTTCCATTTTCCCTGTGATATGGAGTGACATGTTTTAGAAAATTCTTGTTTCCTAAAAGATGTTGGAATCTTTTTCCAAAAGAAAAATAAAGCTTTTGAGAAACAAAGTAAGTTAATGCAAATTAGACTATCTTCCACTAAAAATATAAAAGTTATTGTCCCTAATAAGACTCAAAGAATAGGAGTTATAACTTTCTATTAGTAATTAAAGATTTATATATACATGAAATGAACTCATTTTTATCAAATCATTTCTAAATAAAATGAAGTTCTCTTAGCTATTCCTGTTTTTCTTTCCTTTCTTTCTTTCCTTTCTTTCTTTCTTCCTTCCTTCCTTCCTTTCTTCTTTCTTTCTTTCTTTCTTTCTTTCTTTCTTTCTTTCTTTCTTTCTTTCTTTTTTGTAGTGCTGGGGATCAAACCCAAGTCTTTAGACATGTGAGGCAAGCATTCCACCACAGAGCTATAGCTATGGGCCCACAGTTAACATTCTAAATTTAAAATAACCGATGGTAGAAACCTACCTGGTCTAAGATGTCCTACAGTATCAGCTAAACTTCCTTTTTTTACTTTGGTAATAAATGCACAGAGCCGACCTGATTCAGTCATCTTTCCTCCTACAACCTGTTTAAAAGAGGAAAGTATTAAAACTGTCATATTGTTAAATTGAACATAGTTGATGATTCAAGTAAAAATATCTGGAACAATTTGTAGCTTCTATAACTGTAATTTACTGTACTGAAAGCTGTTTCTTAAACAATATAGTGTTGCTATTAGGAACTGAGTGGCTGTGTTAAGAAATCTTTTCATGCATTCCAAATGTGTCATAATTTAATTAATTATTTGTTGAAAATGTTACATATCTTAGAAAAAGCTCAACAATTTGTCCTTATTATAGAATCCTCATTTTATCATTTCTAAAAACATAATACAATACTGTTTAATTATATAAACATTTCTAATTATAAATTTTTAAATATTATAATACAAAGTTGTAATACTTTTCTATGATTATAATAAACTACTAAATTTTCATTAATAATCTTATAGGAACATTGTTAATATACATAATGATAATGGATCTTTATATGAAAATTACAAAATTTACCTAACTTAATAGAAACAATGTAAACTTTAGATTATCTGCAACAGAATTTTTCTACTTTTATGTTTCTATTAAAATATTTGTTTTTAAAAAAAGAAAAACATATTAGGGATAATGCTGTAGAATCATATGTAAAATATTCTGCTCTTACAAAGTTAACACTTTGATTCTGATCAACCGCTACTCAAGAAATTTCTATCAAACTTCATAGCAGATGAAGCAAATGACAGCGGGTAGTTCACTGGCTGCAAGAAACTGGTTTGCTTCTCACAATGCCTGAGTGAAAGATATCTGAAATTCAAAACTCCTGAGCTGTCTTATCTTATTGTATGCATTTATTTCCTAATTACAGTGAATTATACTCACTTGCAATTCAGTTAATACTAACTAAAACAATGCTTGGTTCTGAGAATAAATGTAGATTTCTCACGGGCTTACATCCTTATGCAAATATCTTAAGAAACTATAGTGGTTTAACAAACTTTAACAATAATGACACTAGAATTATCAGTGTAATTATACTGCCAATGATGATTATTATTGACTTATGCCAAAAACTATACTAAAGGCTGTAGTACTAATCAAAACACTATGCTATTTGATCTTATTTAAACAGTTTAAAGCATATTATTATCTCCATGTACAGATGGGATATGAGGCTAACTAGAGCTTAATTTTCCAATGTCAAGTAAAAAGTAACTGCTCTAACAGAAACTGAAACTAAGACTCCCTGACCTCTATACCAGGTTTCTGGATTTAAATCCCACCACTGTCACACCATTTTATGATCATGGGAAAACTACTGTAGCAAGTGTTAAATAAGATGATCAGTGTAAAATAATCGGTGAGTATCAAACACATCGTAGGCATCCAACCTCACCCACACTGAAAATTTCTAATATCTCTTGTTTCTATATTCTAGAGTGCAATCTCAGGATCAGTGGTTTAATTCTGCAACACCAAAAACTGTAACAAACCAGTATTCTTTAAAACACACACCCACATGTGCAAAGACACCTTACTGTATCACTACAAAATATATTCTGATATAATACATGTACTACATATTCAAGTTTGCAAATTGAATCATTAAATAAAATATTGTTTTAATACTTATATAAATGAAAGCAGGAGACAAACATTATAGGTTAAAGTAAGTTTGTTCATTATATTTAGTACTCAGTCTTTTTCTAACTAGATTACTATCAACATCTTTGAAAAACATTTCTATGACTAATGTGGAATACTAGAAACTTATGTGCACACATGTGTATATGCATATGTGTTCATACGCAGCTGCACATGAATGTGTGAGTGTGCATAGATGTGTGCATGTGAAGAGAACAACCTTTGATGTACTTCTTCATAGCACCCTCTTTTTTCTTGTTTTTTTATACAGGGTGTCTCACTGGTCTGGAATTTGCCAAGTAGATTAGGTAGACTAAGTATTGAATCCCTGGGATCTGCCTGTCTCTGCTTTCTCAACTTTAGAATTACAAGTGTACACACCACTCCTGGCTTTTTATGTGGGTTCTGGGGACTGAACTCAGGCTGTGTTTGCTTGCAAGGCAATTTGAGCTATCCATCTAGCCTGGAAACATCTTAAATAAACTTGGAAAGTGAGTTTATGAGAATGAATAACAATATTTGAGGATTCTATTTAGGGGGGTCTTTTGTGTTTGTTTGGTTTTTAGAGACAGAGTCTCACTCTTCAGCACTGGCTGGCTTCAAACACCCTATGTAGACCAAGCTAGCATCAAACTCACAGAGCTCCTCCTACCTCTGCCTCCTGAGAGCTGGGATTAAAGGCATGCCATTCATATTATTTAAACTCAACTCAAGTTTAGGAAAATTAAATAAGAAAAATACAGTTTAAAAAATAAAATTTCATAAATAAAATCATATTTTTAAAAAAGCATGCACTGTCATGACTAGCTTGAGGATTCTTGAAAACAGAAAATAAAATATCCCTTAAATTGGCATGGGTAGAAAGGTTATATATGTTCTTTTTTGATAAATCTGTAAAGTAGTATACAGCCAAAATCCCATCCATTTTATTACATACCTTTAAGCCAAGCATTGCTCCTGAATCCCGAGGTACACTCCCGTCTTTTAAACGCTTATTTAACAGAATACGACCAATTAGACGATCTCCATCTTTGGATGGTTGCCAGGTCACAGGGTGCTGACATCAACAAATAAGAATTAATTTTCATGGCACATTATCACAATTGTACAATCTCTCTAAACTTCACAAAGAAATCTAAAGTATTATGATTACACAAACCGGTTTACATTCCAAATTACTGATAAAAGATCTTACTATATTACTCTCAAAACCTTAATTTTATGATTTCAAAGTTCTCTTCAGATTCCAATTATGTCAGACTCTTAACTATCTGCCAGAATCTTATGTTTCATAGCTCTGAAAACTTCTTTAAAATATAGGCAAACTCAAAATACTAAAGATTAATTAAAATCTCATTAGCAGAAAAGACACATTAAAAGCCTATTTAGCTGACCCACTTAAAAGTAATAATTTCTTCTTCAAACACTTTTGGAAGATTCTGAAACACTCTATAATAGTAAAAGTTAAAAGGCCAACACATTAAAACATGAAATCTAAAACCATAAGAACTTTCTTGAACATTAAAATTCTAGAAGTGATGCAATCCTCAATAGTTTTCCAATTGAATCATCATGTGAGAAAGGGGATTCTCTCAGACTCCCTTTCTCACTTCATAAAATTCACTGATTTTAAGATAAGGTTTTGCTATGCAACACCCTATGTTACAGGCTCCCCTGAGCTCCCTATGTAGCTTGGGCAGGACTTGAGCTTAGCCTATAGGCTGGCTTCTAGCTCTCTTGCTGCCTCAGCCTCAGCCTCAGAATGCTGAGATCACAGGTGTGGATCACCATACCTGGCCAAACATTCACTGATTCTTTCATATTTTTTTAATCTATTCAGAAACCTAACTTTAAGAGATAATACAGAGATAGTTATTAGTAAATAACCCTAATAATATTAGCAGTTTATTTCTTTCTTGGGGCAGAAGCATAGTCTCATAAATGATGACACCATTCCATTTTGGAAAGTTATGCTAAGTAACAAAAGATTTGTGTAATCATAGCAGTTTCATGGTAACAAAAGCATAGCATGCACTTCATGCAAAATTTAACAGGCAAAAATCAAGTTCAAGTCAATCACATCTAATGGTAAAAAGATTTCAAATTTTCCACTATACTAAAAGCAAAAATAATAAATACTAAAGCAGATGGCAATGGGTCTAATACTAATTAATACTACATTAAAATGCTATGACAATAAAACAAAAGAACAAATGACAGTGAAAGGGAAAAAAGAAAAACAACTTTTTCTGTGTAAACAGACCCAATTACCTCCCTTTTGCCTGGGATTTAAACTAGTAAAAATTTAATTTTCATCCCAAGGAAAATATATGTAAGCCATCAAATAAGCCAATCCAGAAAGTATTTATTTATGATTTATAGTAACATTACAAAGTTCTCTCATTCAACCATAGACAAAATATTCCTTTGTTCCTAAGTTTTATTTTCATTTACTTATTTATTTATTATTTATTATTTATCTATTTTTGGTATGCTGTCAAACAATAAAAACAGCAAAGCAAGCAAGAAGCTTTTTGATTTAATTGTTTAGTTGGTTTTGTTTTTCTTTTCTGCACCTTAAGAAATGCTACATTGACCCTTAAATGCCCTGTCCTTTTATTATGTTTTGTTTTAATGAGTGACAGAGAGCAAACAAAGGAAGACCAAATGAGCAGGTTAAAAGGCAGGCTCCACAATATCAGTACCTTATCACTATGGCTATGCTCCTCGTTAAGGGTTGTGCTACTACACGTATCTACCCCAGAGTCCTTAATCTGAGGCTCAGACCATTCCAAATCCTCTTCCAAAGAGTGGCCACCAAAGTACGTCATTTTCTTTTGTCTCTCAGACCTGGTGTTAGAATCCGACAAAACTGCCTGCTCACTAGTTTTTCTTTTTCCCTTTTGACTGTCCCCTACAAGTGTGAGATTGAAAAAAAAAAAAAAAAAAAAAAAAAAAAAAAAAAAAAAAAAAAAGGTGTAAATAAAAAAGGAAAAGTGAAATGATAACGGAAATAAATAGCAAGGCTCCACATGTCTCACCAAAGACATTGGGGAAGCCTCACTGCTATGCCAAGACGCATGGTCCACCCAGTTGTAATCCATGTCTCCTGTGAGAGTTGGACAAAAGAGTGCAATAAAGGAGACGGCAGGGAAAAGGACAGACAGAGACATTATAACCATTTTAAACTGTATGATCCTGCCTGGTATTGAGAACTTTGTCTATAGCACTCATATATACCAGGAAAAAGCTAAGATTCCAAGTGAACAGAATTTATGGAATGCTGAAATTAAGCCTTTCGCAGCCTACACAGGTCCTATAGAACAAAAGCCCAAGCAAGACTAATTTTTTTAAAAAATGAAAAAATTTGCTAATAATAAGCAAAAATAGAAACAAAAATTGCTGGATAAGCTGAATAAGAGAGAGACTAGGGGCGCATTTTAGCATGGGTTGTTTGTCCATGCTGGCTCAAGGGCATGAGTTTATTCTCTAGAGCCTGATGAGCATTTGAAAATTAAACAGTGGTTCAACAATAGCTACTGTTTTAAAAGTCAAGTAATTGAATATTTTTTCTAGAATGCAGTTTGATATTCTGAATAAGGATGAAAATTCCTCAAACTTTTGAATGGTTAAAAAATTAGTTCCAAAAAGATTTTTGATGAAAATGACAAAAGATTTTCATTCTATTTTTATTAGTAGAAAGGAAGAATGAAATGATCAATTTTACTGAATACTGTGAATTAATATTACCTTAAAATAAGTATCTGCTTTAGAAAATGCATTCTTAAAAACAGTTCTTTCAAACAATTTACATAAGTGGCAACTAACAATAAAAATCCATTTCACAAATTTAACATGCTTACTTTTTATTTGAAAAAGGACTGTGTAGTCTATACATGCACATACATTTTAATCACTCAAAATATTTTCATTTAGCTAAAGATATTTACTGAATAGCTTCCATTTGTTACATATGTTAGCCCTAGTATGAGAGGTAACACAATGAAACACATTTGTAACAGTGTAGGAATACCTACACCAAATCAGTGGCATACAGGAGAGCACAAAAATATTGAGAAAATTTAAAATCTAATTTAAATTTAAGAGTCAACAAACACTGCTAAAGTAGCTATGTTTAAGATGACAACTGAAAGATACTGTCTGCTGGACAAGAAGAGAGACAAACAGATTGGGAATAAAGGAAAGAGCATTCCAGGAAGAAGAATAAAGGAACACCGCATACCTAAAAAGAGGGATGGAGGAGGTTAGCACTACGTAAGACATGCGATGCCACACAGAACAGCTTAGACAGGTCCCTGTACATCATGTTAACAGGTGTGAGTTTCATACATAAGCGAAGTGGTGACAGAATCTGTGCTACACCTTTAAAAGACAAATCTAAATACTTTGTGTAGACTGGATTAGAAAAAAGGAAACATTGAAGGCATTTGTAGTAATCTTGGGAAAGTTATGTGTGACTGTGGCCTACACAAAGGTGATGACAACAAACAGGGTGTGAAAAGTAAGAACTGGGAGATGCTATAGATAGAAATTCCAGCGTCAAGAAGGGCTAAAGAGTCAAAGTCAGCACTCTGGTTTCTGGTCATCAACAACATAATATAGAAAAGACAATTTCTGAGATGGCCAAAACTACAGGAAGAATTTTGTTGTTGTTATTGTTAGGAAAGATATGAGAATAAATTGTTTTACAGAATACAATGTCATTAACTACAAGATTCTTATTTCATGGTATCAAAATGATTTTAAAATGTGTATCTTGAATTTTCAAATACAATGGTGGATTCTAGACCTATTACTTGAAATATCTCTAAGGTATTCAAAAGGGAATATAATAAGCAATCAAGGTGTAATGAAACTCAAAAACAAGTTTGATTTAGAGGCAAATTAAGAATCATTTGTTTGTACAGACATAAGAAACATGGAGCAAGTGCCGAGCATGATGGTGCTCGCCTTTAATCCCAGCACTCAGGAGACAGAAGCAGGCAGATAGAGCTCTGTGAGACTGAGGTCAGCCTGATGTACATGGCAAGTTCCAGCACAGATGAGGCTACAGGAAGACCCTATCTCAAAACAAAGGAGTGGGGGTAAATTTAGGTATGAAGAGCACCTCAAGTGAATTCTATCATTTGGAGTCTGATTCGAGAAAGAGAGATTAAAACTAAGTAGAGACTGAAAGGCAGGAAGGTAAAGGTAGGTTTCCTAACAAAATTAAAGTGTTTCCTAAAAAGGAAGAGAAATCAATGACATCTAATGATTGCTACATATCATATAATGAGAAAGTGAAAAACGTGTTGGATTTGGCAACATGAAAGTTAGAAAATATGTCAGAAACCACATATAAGATAAAATGTTGAAGAAGCTTGAGAGATGGCTCAGAGGCTAAGAGCACTGGCTGCTCTTGCAGAGGACCCAGTTTGGTTCCCAGCACTCACATGGCAGTTAACAACCGTCTGTAACTCCAGTTCTGGGTGATCCAACACCCTCTTCTGACCTCTGTAAGCACCGCACAACACTGGTGCATTTATATACATGCAGGTAATATACTCATACACACACAAAAAAATTTTTTAAATACAAAAGAAGATAAAATGATGAAAAAGAAAGTCAGATTTAAGTAACTAACCAAATGTAGGTGAATAAGTAGAAAAACAATATGGAAATAAGTGGTTCTCAAAGTGAGGTCCCTGCAGCTGCATCTGAAACATGTTAGAAATTGCATATTACTGGTTACTGCTCTAGCTCCAGTAAATCAAAAAGTGTTGGTGGGGACTAGCAATCTGTTTTAACAACCTATTCAGGCTATTATGACCAAATGTATAGAAAGCCAACGTTTGACATTATAAATTGATGTTGTGATGCCAGGCATGGTGGCACACATCTCTGTGAGATTGAGGCCAGCTTAGTCTACAGAGTGAATTTCTACCTGGAGCTACAGGCGACCATCCTGGACACACGCAGGCTACAGGCAGTGGGGTGGATATTCCTGCTAGATGTTTGAGAACTCCTGGAGACAAGTATCTTGAAAAGTTTATCAAGGAGAATGAAGCTGTATTATCTAGTTCACAAAATGAAATTTATAGAAAGAACTTCATTTCTTAACCTGTAAGCTAGAAAAGTCTTTCGCAAACTTCTTCATGGAACAGATAACCAAATGGAATTTTAGTACTACTCACTAGCAGAGGTATAGACAACCAGCCTATAGGATATTTATGTCCCTACTTGGGAATACTCAAGAGCCTTAGAGTTTGCTCTCTTAGAAAACCTGTTGCCCTAAAAAAACCTACTATTGTTCTGATAAAGCATCTATAAGTTTGTCAGTTAGAGGAAGTAACAATAAAGTTCACAGTCTCTCCTCTTCCCCTATGATTGACGCCTACAAGAAAAACAGAAATACGTCTCTTTACTCTGTTTAACCATTTGAAGTCAAAGTAAAAGCATCATACCAACAACAACAAACAAAAGGATCATATAAGAGGCATTGAACAGCACTTATTGAATGAGTAAAAATAATGTCATTTTTAAGGACCAAAGAAGATAACAATCATAAAACACACAGAAAAAAAAAAAAAAAAGGCTTGGGTTGGAGAGATGGCTCAGCAGTTAAGAACACTGGTTGTTCTTACAGAAGACCTGGGTTTGAATCCCAGCACCCATATGGCAGCTAACAACTGTCTATAACTTCAGTCCCAGGGGATTCGACAGCCTCTTCTGACCTCCGCAGGCACTGCACAACATGGGTGCACTTACCTACATGCAGGCAATACACACATACACATAAAAAATAAAAATAACAGCATTTTTTTTAATTAAAAAAGAATGCCGGGCATGGTGGTGCACACCTTCAATCCCAGCACTCCCGAGGCAGAGGCAGGTGGATCTCTGTGAATTCAAGGCCAGCCTGGTCTACACAGTAAGTTCCAGGACAGCTGGGGCTACAAGGAGACCCCATCTCAAAAAAAAAAAAAAAGACCAAAAAGAAAAAAAAACAAATAAGTTTAATAAAAATCTGATCACTCCTCCAGACCCACAAAATGCTATTCCATTTAATATTGACTTTCGCGTAGCATCAAAGGGCAAAGCTAAAGGACACAAAAGAGATACAAAAAAAGAAGGAACCTGGAAATACTAAGAAGGAATGAAGAACATAGTAAGTAAAAAGTGGGATAGTACAATAGAATTTTGTTCTCCTGAGTTTTCTAAATTATGTTTAAAATTTGAAGTACAAAGAAAACATTGCCTATATTTTTGCTGCTGCTTTAAACCCATATACAAGAAATAACAACTATAAATAAACTAGGAAAAGAAATACACTTGAAAAATCAAAACACAATCTGAAAAAAGTTCAATAAACACAAGGAAGACAAAAAAAGAAATTAGAAATGAAAAAGGAGAAACAAGTAAAAAACAAAAAAGGAAGTGAAGACAATAAACTACAGACCAATATTTCCTTTGAATATAAAAATTGAAGTGCTTAAAAAACACAAATAAAATTCATATGTGAAAAGAATTATTCTCCATAACCCAGTATGGTTTATTTCAGGAACATAGACTGATGATTGGATATTTGAAAATTAATGTAATCCAACATTTTTGCCGATTAAAGAAGAAAAATCAAGTGATCCTGTTTATTAACTTATTGATACTGAAAATATATTTCTTAAAATTTAGAAAATGAGTAAATAGAAATTTGATCAAAGTCAAATGTGACATAAATAATAGAGCTAGGTATACTTAATGATGAAAGCTGACTGACTTATAAAAAGAAAAATTTCATCAAAGAGAAAGAATATCTTTATAATAGCCCCAAAGTCGAAATAACCAAAAAATTCAAAAAAAAAAAAAAAGTGATTGAACAAACTGTGGTGTACATACATGAAATGCCACATAGGAATAGAAAAGAAAAACTACTGAAAGGGAAAAAAACATTGAGACTTAGAAATGGATGGTGCTTGACGAGACAGTAAAACAAAATCACATAAAAACGATAGCGAAAATTCTATTATGATCCTTTTTTTTTCTCTTATCTCTCATAGGTATTTTACCCTCCTCTGAAATTTCTCAGGATATATGTTAGAATTTTAGCAACACAGGTTCTGCTAAATGCTCATGGGCTTAATTCACTTAAAGGGTCTTCTAGTCAAGTAAGTTTGGAAATGTCTGGATTAACTGTAATTAAATAGATTCCTTGAATGAAGACTTGGTTTCTTTTTTCTCATATAACAAAGATAATATGCTTTGTTGAAAGGATTATAGACTATAAAATTTTCATAAACTTAAGTGAAACATATAAGCCTTCTGAGGTGGTTTGAATGAAAATGTCCCCTAGGCTCCATTTGGACATTTTTGTCCCCAGTTGGTGGCACTGTTTTGGGAGGTCTTAGAAGATGTGACTATGCGGAGGAAGCATGTCACTGGGGTCAGGCTTAGAGAGTTCGTAAGCCTTGCCAGATGTCCAGTCACTCTTTTGCTTCCTGTGCCTGCTTGAAAATATAAAGCTTAGCTTCTGCTCCTCCTCCAGCCACCTCTGCCTTCCTGTCATGATGGACTTGTGCCCCTTTGGAACCATAACCTCAAATAAACTCTTCCTTCTATAAGTTGCTTTGGTCAGTGTTTTTATCACAGCAACAGAAAAGTAACTAATACTCCTTCTGACTATAAGTGTCACCAGCACGATATTTTGAGAATTAATGCTAAAAACCTTCTTATGGTGTTCATTTTCCTCATAAGGTAATGATTAAACTGACAATATAAAATTTTCACAGCCAAGTAAAATGTGTACTATTAAAAGACAATCAAAGCCCTGATCAAAGCAGTTCTTTATAGCAGACATTATTATCTACAATGATTTTCTAACCATATTCCATGGAATCGCTCCTAAGGCAACTACTAGAATGTGGGTGATGCACTGATTCTAAAGTGCTATTTAAAAGCAATTTGACTAGCTACTTGATGACAAGTGACATTCTATTACCTTAGTCAGGAACTCAGCACAGCTCCCATTAAAAAGGCAGGAAGACCGTAGAATGGGATGATGAGAAGCACCTTAGAATCAGTCCTTCACCCACATTCTAGTATACCTTTCTAAAAATATTGAGGCATGGAAAAATTGACTTCTTTCAATAAAAATTTCTCAGAAAAAGGAATAGAGTAATAGAAAATAAATGCTTCAAAACAGAGGTGATATGTATGGTGTGTCTTGAAAGATACGATGACATTTCTATCAAGAGGAAAAAAACATACTAAGGATAAAGAAATAAACATACCAAACTCTGGCTACTATATGAATATATGTCTGGAAAATGGCAGAGCAACTAGCTTTTCCTGACACCAGCAATTGGATATTACTTCACAATTTGGGTCAGTAATTCTCAATACTAAGTTGTAATGCAATTATAAAGTATGACACCAATAATGCTTCTAATGATAAACACTTTATAAATTATAGTCCTAAAGTAACTTTTAACTTACAGTAAATTTTAAATTAGAATAAATTCAACTTTACATTTGTATTACTGTCATTCTCGATTACTTCAGTGAGAAAGAAAGGAGCAAAGCTAGTATCAAAGATTCAAAAACCTATCAGAGCCTGGCATGGTGGCACTTGACTTTAATCCCAGCACTCGGGAGACAGAGGTAGGCAGGTCTACCATAGTGAGTTCCAGGCCAGCTGGCTCTAACAGGAGACACTGTCTCAGAAAAACAAACAAAGAAACAAAACAAAACAAAATAAAAAACCTGTGTCAATAATGTTGGAATATGACCTGAATATAGCATATGTATCATTCTGTATAAAATTGATAACTTTCAATAAAGATTACTCCGAAAAACGAATAGAGTAACAGTCAACAAATGCTTCAAAATAGAGGTGATATGTATGGTGCGTATGTATGTAATTGCCCATCATTAGTATGTCACATAACTCCTTTAATCAAATATGAGACAACAATATTTTCTATATCACTAAGACAGAAAAATAAAATGCAGCCAGTGATAACATAAAGATGCCAGTAATTATGGGACTTCTATTAATTTCAGAGATAATAAAACATGAAGAAAATATGTTATTTCAAATCTGCTCAAATATTGTACTTTATTTGTGGAAGCTTTACAGGGAAAATATTAGAAAATATCAGAAGACAAGAATCAGAATCCATCTTAAATATGAACCAGCTTATAAACCTTAAGACAATTATTTTACAAAATGCATTATTTTGTGAGGAGCCCACCCCCTTACATGTTGTGATTAATGAGTAAATTATTGCTTATATACCTATACATTACAACTTTCTGTGAAATTCCTACCACCCTTGGGTAATTATCATGAGGTGATATGTATGGTGCATCTTGAAAGATACAATGACACCTTTATCAAGCTCTTTTGGATAGACTGTGCTTTTCAAAGATAGCATACACTTTTACATATATCACTATACACGCTTTCTGAATAGATCACCTTTTTCTTAATCTTAAAATGGATTACTGTTTGGCTTATCTAATCTTCAATTTTCCTTAGCCTATGGTAGACACATCTGCCTGTTTGGTCAGTGGTGATTTACAACCTGGTCTTTCTCTCCATGAGCTCAAGGGAGCACAGGAGAAATGGCTGTGAAGAGGTGACTACCTAGATTCCCTTTTCCTTCATTCTAGAAGATCAAAGACTAATAGAATTTCATGAGATCCCTTTCTGAGGACATATTTAAAAGAACAGTACATATTTCTCTTGATTCTCTCTCTAGATAAGTGCCTTGGGGGGGGATAAAGTAATATGTAGGAAATGCAATTCTCTGAAGCTGACATGCTACTGAAAGGAAAGAAAGAGAAAAGGGAGGGTGAGAGAAGGGGAAGGAGAGGGGAGAGAGAGGGGAGGAGGAGGGGAGAGAGAAGGGAGGGACTGAATGAGGGAGAGGGAAAAAAAAACAAGCAAAAACCATGAGGCTAGATTTTTATTTAACATAAAAATGTTATTGTGTGCCACTAAATTGAAGGGTAATTTGTAGTAACTGGAAGATGGGCTTTATATGATTATCTTAGTTAGCCCTCACAACAATTACTAAATCTAAATATGTTACTTATTATGCAAGTTAAGGAACTAAACTAAGAGGCTAAAATAACCTGTCCAAGGTTAAATCACTAAGACATAACAGAACCAATAATAAAACCTCATGTAGAGTTCAAAATCCACATTCTTAACTTGCAAACTAAGACCAAATGCTATAGTATTGTCTTATAGACTTGATCCTTTTTGGTAAATCAGAAGTCATATAAACCAAATAAGCCTTTAAGTTGTTATATTAAAAATAATTCCTAGCAATTACTTTGCAATGAATTTTAAATAGATATCTGCAAATGGTTAAAAGTTAAATTAAGCTAATGCCAATGAGTAGAAATTTGGAAAATGTTTTCAAACTCAGGACTTGAATTTTAATAACTATTCATCCTATCAATTAGACTTTATTAATTCAACCTGAGCTGAAGTAACCCAAATCTTGCGGTCGGGATGAAAACCTCAGAATGTGTTTACATAAGTATGTAAAAAGTCTAGCCATGTGATGGCAAGATGGTTCAGCAGGTAAAGGCACTTACTGCCAAGCCTGATGATCTAAGTTCAACTCCTGAAACTCACATGGTAGCAGGAAAGAACATATTCCCCTGTTAAACGTTCTCCAATCTCCATATGAGGTTTAATTATTGGTTCTGCGATGAGCCTCTGTATCTGATCAGGGTCCTCACCTTCCATCTGATGCTTGAGGATTTTGTCTTCTTTTCAGCAATACTGTTAGTTGTTTTAACCAGAATTCCCTTAACCCCTCAATAATTCTCCTAACATGACTCCCACGACTATCAATCCACACTTTCTCACAGTGTATTCAAAGGAACCAAATCTCTCTCACCCAACGTGAAATCCCATTGCAATAAAGTCCTGAATAGTGTCTAGTTCACCATGCTGTTAATAAGTCACATGGTTACTTCTTTAACATGACCTTGGCATCTCAACAAGTTGGAAAAAACAATCATCATTTTTCCTTGAGTACTGTATTAGCCTGCTACCTGGTATCTCTGTATCCATTTTTGCTCCTCTCAAGTATTTTCAACACACTATCAAGATCAATCTTCAAAATATACATCACATCAACTTACTTGTTACTCAAAACCTTGCAATAACTTCTCATCTCACTTGAGTGAAAACCGAAGTTTTTGTGGTGACTTTATAAAGTCTTACTTGATGTGGCAAGTATTGATCTCCCCTCAGGACCAAGCAGTGTCCAGAAAACTCTAAGTACTCTTCATCTTCATGTCTTTGTCCTACTGTACAGAAACGCCCTCTACTGCCATCCCATACCTTCCTTGTTCCCTTGGAAAATCTGTTTAAACCTCAAAATCCAAGGCACGTATCAACTCATCTGTAAATCCTCCCTGACAAATCAAGGTAAAGTTACTTCTTCCCTCAATGGCTTACAGCTGTGTCTTACATTTAACTATTTTCAGGTTTTCATATTATATTGCTCTTATTTACTTAAATGCCCACCTTATGAGCAATGGAAATTCCATATTCCTATTGTTCATGACATCAAGCATCCAATAGGCATGCTGCAAGGTTTTTGCTATCCTGGGTTTTTTAAAATGAATCAGAACTGGAAAGTCAGGTTTAACAGGGACTGTTGGTTTGACAATGCACTATTTAACTAGGAAGAAGTTTAAATTTGTTTTTTTAATTTTAACATAGCTGTCCTTTTTTAAATATATTTATATTCTATAAATGCTTTATTTTAGAACTGAATGTTCTATCAGTTAAAATGTATTCTTGCAAAAATCTTATCACATCTGAAACCTTATAGCTATTTCTCATTAATGATTTTGTATTACTGAATAATTACAATTTTCCATTCTCCTCTGCTAGCTATTCATTTAATGATGATATGTTTTTCACCATAAATAATATATTCCACTATGCTAATTTGTATACCAGTATTAAAATACATTTGCTTATGCCTGTATTAAATTAGCACAAAAGGAATATTTTATTTAGAATACCAAAAAGTTCTGATTATTTTATATAGTATTTGTAATCAATGTTTAAATAAAACTCAATTCATTTCATGGTTTACCATTTGAATACAGAAGTTTTACTTTGAAAACTGGACAATTTCTATCAAAAATAATCAGTCTTTCACATATACCTGGGGATTGGAGAGATGGTTCAGTGATTAAGAGCACTGGTTGCTCTTGTAGAGGGCCCAGGTTTGGTTCCCAGCACCCACATGGCAGATAAAACCATCCATAACTCTGGATCCAGGGGATCCAATGTCCTCTCCTGACCCCTGTGGACATTGCATGACACAGGTGCACTAAATACATGCAGGCAATACACTCATACATATAAAATAAAAATAATAAATAAAAGCCAGGCATGGTGGCACTCACCTTTAATCCCAGCACTTGGGAGGCAGAGGCAGGCAGATCTCTGTAAGTTCGAGGCCAACCTGGTCTCCATAGAGAATCCAGGTCAGCTGCAGCTACAAGGAGACCCGGTCTCAAAAAGACCAAACTAAATAAATAAATAAATAAATAAATAAATAAATAAATATTTTAAAAGATGCATATGGTCAAACTTACAATAATACTGAACAAAAAAAATTGAAACACATAGGGACAGAACACGATCCTTGTTCTCCTGGAGTGAGAAGTAAATAGCAACTATATTGGAAGACTTGTTTATTTAGAAACATGTTCTTCACAGGGTAGGGGGAAAAGCACCAGAGGAATTTTTCCAGGACCCAGTGATCATGTACATAGTCAGATTAGCCCTTCCCCCAAAAAGGAAAAATTATGACAAGCTGCGCTTTTCTCTCCCATAAGCGGGAAGCACAAAATGCTTGGTGAACTATCTCTTTAGAGTTTCTAAGCAGATTATTCCACAGATTATTCCACAATAAGAAATATTCCTTGGGTGCATTTGCTAATTAATCCAGAAGATTTCAAGCATCGGATGGAACTTAGAGTAGGAAGAAGTTCTAGATTAAGCATAGTTCTGTCAGTTTTATCACATGATATATCAATGGTGGGAAAAAAGCCATGGAAAATCTACAGCAGGCCTCACTAAAGGAAACACAGTATACACCTTTAAGCTTCTGGATCAACGCTCTACAATCTGCAACAGAGAATTATAAGTTATTTGATAAACTGTTCCTGGTATGCTTGCTAGCTCTCATAGAGAATAGCAGATTGTAAATCATCATGGACCAAGCAGCTAGATGTGCCCACCACAAGCTAAGACAAACTAAAAGATTAGATAAACAATTATCCATTTTTTGATAAAAGATATATATCCGTGCCTAAGCATAAGTAGTAACAAGGGGCACAAGAACATTACATGTCCAGGTAGTACAGTTAGCCAAGACATTCATACCATTTATTGGAAGATATTAAGGAGGTACCTATTGTCAGTTATCTGGACATTACTAATAATATTTGACAGTTCATAAAAACTACCAAATTGCATTTTAAACTTTAAGAATACTTAAACAGTTATAATTCATATTGATTGCTTCTGCTGGGCATATATTGTCTTCAACTAAATTCTATCAATTAAACTCAATAGCACTACATGGAGAAAAAAAAAAAATCACCCAACTGATTTCATAAACCATTGCCTGAATTCCAAATTCACAAAATCATGAGGAAGGATAGACATATGGGTAGTAGAATGAACTGCCAACTAGCTAGCTACATAAAAATAAGTAAAAGGATGGTGAAATTTGTCAAAAACAACAACCGTATGGTTGTGGAACTCGAACAAAGGGAGATAACATATTGGGATAAACTTCTACATCTTCAGCTAATACCAAGAGTCTGCTACCTTCTTATGGCTTATATCCCCAAACCCACTTCTGACACAGTACATACAAGTAAATGGGCCCACAGAAAGTTTTAGATTTTCTGGTTTCTGGTAACTGAGAAAACCAGCAGCTTTTCCATAGAAGACTCAAATGTGATTTGGGGTGGAAGCATAGACTCATGGCTTGTCAACTAAAACCATCAGCCTCACCAGGAAACTGAGAACAAAGAGGAATGAAGGACAGATCATCCAGATACTTAATAGCAAGATGCTGGAAAGAAGAAGAAGAAGAAGAAGAAGAAGAAGAAGAAGAAGAAGAAGAAGACCTCATAAATAGGAGATAAGCAAGTAATAGTTTATGCCTGTAATTCCAGCACTCTGAAAGCTGAGGCAGGAGGATCATGAGTTTGAGGTCAATCAAAACTACACAGCAAGATCCTGTCTAAAAAAGTAAAACAAATAAAAGATGGACTAAATGCTCCACATATATCAAGCTCACTAGAAAAATGTACCATGTATATGTTAGCTCCTGAGACAGTATAGTAGGAAATAAATACCAAGGGTGATGGTAACTGGCTGAACTCTGCCTGAGCATAGCAGACAGGAATACGAATGAACCATGAGTGTGAAAGCCTTCCAATCCAAGATATTTGAGCACAACTTTGCCCCATCTTTGACTGAAAATCAGACAGTCTTAATAGTCATGAAAACTTTCTGCTGTAGGTTCCGCAAAAAGATCAAAACATTTTGTTTTATTTGATCATTCAACAGAAGTTTGTTGTTATATGTCAAAAACTGAGTACTGAAGATACATCACTGGAAAAAAAAGAGTCTATTCTCACAGAATATTCTTTGTTTCAATAATAGTAACATATGTTATGATTTTTTGGAAGTTTACAACACATCCAGCACAGTGGCAGATGTTATAGCAATCCTGTTTAATCCTTACCATGAACTCATCATAAAAATGCTATTTTCATATCACAGATAAGGAAAGTAAGAATACAGAGAAAAAGTAACCAGAGTCACATAACTTATAAATATCTGAACATACATTTAGAACTTGGTATGTTTTATCTGTAGACTGTCTTACTGCTAACAGCAAAAATATATATAACAGAAATCTATTATTGAGTCTATATGGATAATTATATTGCATGAAGTGAATTAAATAGTCTAAAAACTGGAACAATATAACTCAAATTCTGGATAAAATTAATGTCCAGCAGAACCAAGTAAAATTATTATATATTTTATCTAAAAAAAAATGAGATGTTGGCTGGGTATGGTGGTGCATGCCTTTAATCCCAGTACTCGGGAAGCAGAAGCAGGCAGATCTCTGTGAGTTAGAGGCCAGCCTGGTCTCCATCGTGAATCCAGGACAGCTGGGGCTACAGAGAGACCCTGCTCAAAAAGACAAAAAAAAAAAAAGAGAGAGAGAGAGAGAGATGTTTCAGTATTTTTTTTATAAAATATCATTACTTTACATCAACATAACTTTAAAATGAACACTAGATATTGAACTATAAACCAGACAGAAATATTTTCCTATAAAGGGCCAGAGAGAAAATATTTTATATTTGTGGATGTTATGAATAATCTCACCCACTTCACTGGCTATGACATCAACTATGATCAAGTTTCTGGGCAGGTCTGTGAGTGTATAACCAGGAAGAACCTTCCTCAAAGCAGACAGCACCTTCTAGTGGTAGCCCAGAAATAAAAAGGCCCAAGGGAAAGGCAATGCTGCTTTGTGGCCTGCCTTCACTTCATGCTAGTCAGCTCATTTATCCAGTTGCTGTTGTGGCTATCTTTTACTGACATCAGAAGCCAGTTTCTTTGGCCTTCCTTCTGATATAGACTGAGAACCAAGAGTTCTCCAAAAATCTTCTAGGCCTTCAACATCAAATTGAAACTGCTGAGGCATCCAGCTTCATATACTGAGCAGCTACTGGGTTCTCAGCCTTTCCAGCATTCAGACAGCTATTATTAAACTACCCTGTTTATAATGAATAATTATTCTATCAGTTCTGTTCCCCTAGAAAACCCTGAAAAATACATTAAAGAGCAAAATCAAGGATAATCTGTAGATCTTAAATGACAACAGTAAAGACAAATGTCCACTCTTTTTTATTGATAAAAATCAAAATAAGGAAATAATCTTGGAGTTTAAATTTTGGGGAACACAAGCTCAAACATTTTAAAGATAATATCTTGGAACAACATCTCAGTGTGAAAATTGAGTATTTCTTATTATCAAAATGGATTACAGATATTCATACATTAATAGTAATCTATAGTAAGATATAGTTCATCTTCTTACTGTAGGACTGCCAAACACTGATATCAACAGATGAGCATATGACCCTAATCAAGCACATTTAGCTTCATAAGATATTACAAGTTTTTACAAGGTCTATCTGTTGACATATGGATTTTACAGATCACTCGTTCATTTCAAGTTGACAGTGTTTCTGGTTGAAATATGGGAGGAGGTACTCAACTACACAGGTAAATGGATTTTGAAATATGAAGAATTTCATTATATTTGTATTCTACTCTAAAAAACACCGTGGGAACTGCAGTTGACCTCAAAAATATTTCTTTTTTATTATTTATTATTTTTATTTTATGTATATGCATGTATTGCCTGTGTGTGGGTAAGTGCACCCATGTCATGCAATGCCTGCGGAAGTCAGAAGAGGCTGTCAGATCCTCTGGGACTGGAGTTACAGACAGTTGTTAGTTGCCATGTGGGTGCTGGGATTCAAGCCCAGGTCTTCTGCAAGAACAACTATTATTCTTAACCATTGAGCCATCTCCCCAGCCCTCAAAAGGTATTTCTATTGCAAAATTCTTCAGTAATGGAAATATTGCTTCTTTTGCTTTGACTTTCGCCACTGAAGGACATATATAAAACAGCTTGACATTACTTGCTATTCAAATGTTAGTTGCTAAATTTACTACAAGTTTTTCTTGTAATCACTAATTTGGGGTGGGGAAGGGGACTGGTTTTGTTTCTTCTTTTGTCTCATGGTTTGGGGTTGAATTCGTTGAGAAGAATCAAATCTGAAGCAGAGGCCAATTTCAAATTTCAGTTATTCAATAGCATTCATTATTCATTAACATTGGTTAAAGGCATTTCTCTGAAAATTTTCAGTATCAAAAATGGGGAGAAAAAGCAATAAAGTCCTACCACTGCTAAGACAGCAAACAGACACAGAGTGAAAGCCAAAATATTTAGCTTCTACTTCTGACAAATTTACAGAATTGATAAAGATTACATTCATAATACTTGGCACTTGAATCATGATAGTTTTTTAAGATTTTATGTTTTATTTTTATATTTATGTGAATGTGTGCCAGGTCATGCAAGGGCCCAAAGAAGCCAGAAGAGAACATTGGATCCCCTGAAGCTAGAGTTACAGGGAATTGTGAGCTACCTGATGTGGGTGCTAGGAACCAAACTCCTCTACAAGAGGAATAAACACTCTTAACTACTGAGTCACCTCTCCAGCCTTTAATCACAGGATTTTAACACCCTTAATTTTCAAATGTTTTAGATGTTTGTCAAAAACCAACCTTTTTTCTTAAGTTTAACATGTTTCAGCAGATTTCACCCTAGGCTATATAACATTAGTATTTTCTTAATTTTCTTAAAGATAGTCAGTCTTACACTTAGTTGTCGATGTAAGCTATTCATGGTGACATCTTCAGTCACTTCAAATTTAGTAAAACTCCTCAGATAAACATGTGAATATGTTGGTAACATCTATCAACTCATCAAGAGCCAAGAAAAAGCTACTTGAAATCAGATTATTTTTAATTGGACAAGAAGCTTCAATTCTCCAAGCAACTGCTCTTTTTAAAAGGCCAATAAGGTACACGTTTATTTTCTTGGTACATGTTATTTCAGCCTTGCATTCAAACAGGATTTAGTGGATTCATCATTGATAAATGCCTTTCTTGAGTAACTGGGAAAAAAATCAACCACTTTGAAACATTTGGTTGAAGCTTCATTTTTGTAAGAACACTCTATTGCAATGACATTCCATTTCAAATTTTTCTGGTTTTAGATTTCCGATAAATTGGTAATACTGTGATAAGTACTTAATCTGGCAATGCATCCAGTATCATCAAACAATAAATATGTTGTCATTGAATTTGATAAAGTGATACTCGTTCCACAGTGCCCTGAAACCATGAAATTCAAGACCTAAGTCTTCCCTATATAATGCAAATGTGCAAATAAAATAAATAAAATGTTCAAGGCGTTGTGCATAGCAATAAAGCACCATAGAGTTAGAATGTGTCCCTGCAATTTGCAGCACACTGTGCAGCAATGTAAAGCAGTAAGAGCATCACAGTGGGGTGCTTCAACAACCTAGTTACATAATAGCATGAGACCAGAAATGCAGAAAACAGAAATGGTGTGCCTGCATTTAGAAACCATTGTTTATCACCACTAAAACTAAGTTTCATATAATTGTCATCTGAGATACTTTAGTTATATTTTTAAATAATTTTAATGTAATAAACATTTTATTGAATATTTTGTATTTCATACAAAACATCTTAATCAGTATACCCCCTCCCCCATCCACACCCCCTATAGCACCCCCACAACACATTTCATAAATTCTGTCATTTATGTTAAGACCTTTCAAATCGTCAGTATACCCAGACGTCTCTCAGTGCAAGTTCATCCAATGGGTAGTCTAGTCAGCCTATCTAGACTCACTCCCTTAAGAAGATCAGCTCTCCCTAACCCAGCAGTAATCAGCTGCCAATAGTTCTTCAGCTGACTGAAGCCTGCTGCCCATTTTCCTATGCAATGTGCACAGTTCAGAAGAGGGCATTGGATACCCTGGAACCGGAGTTACCTACAGTTGTTAGCCAAAATATGGGTGCTGGGAATCGAACCTGGGTCCTCTCCAAGAGCAGTCTGTGCTCTTAACCGCTGAGGCATCTCTCCAGTCCCCAAGTTAAAAAAATATTCTTAATTGAAAAGCAAACTGGCAGTAGGCTGAGTTAGGTTTACAAGCCATAGTTTTACAAACATCTGCTCTAAACTTTTTGTGTTCTCTCAACAGGAACTTCCCCAGAAACAGACAATACACTACATTCAATCAAATTACACTGTGTATCGTGAACGATGAGTTTTAGATAAGCAGTAGGCTCTTCTGCTACCAAGAAAGTTCTGTAAACCTTTGAATAGCAATTCTAGCACAGTATCAAAATAAAAGTCAACCCTAGGTACATTTTTCTTCGGTAAGTTTGCTATCATACAGTCAAATTTACAGACCAAGTTCTTACAAAGCTAGAATTTTAGGGCAAGAGAAAATTTTATCTTATGCCATGTTTCAAACTGCTACACTATGGAATTTGACATTTAATATATTTCGGTCAACGAATGAATAATCTACTGTAAAAATTTCTTGAAATATGGAATTAGAAATGATAGAATGTGCAATGTTTCTTCAGATGTTTTAAGCTCAAACATAATTGTTCTACATAGCATATATAACACAAGTAGAGCATCTGCTCTGAGATGCTGCTTGTTAATTATCCTGTTCTTACAATGAAATATGCTTTTCTATTCACCAAATTTAATCATCAAATTTTAAAACTATAATAAATGTAAAAATCTAATAACCATTTACTAAATTTTAATTCAACTTAACAGTAACTTCATTTTAAATCAAAAGTTGATATTTTCTATATTGCAAACTAATTTCTGTAACTAGTCTATAATTTAATTTTGTTTTTTTCACTCAAGTAGGCAAGAACCCTGCAACATATCCTACACACTTAAATCAGCAAGTAATTTTTCTTAGTATCTACTCAGGTAATTCATTTTCTACTTAAAACAGTTCTTTTTCTACAGGCAAATGCTTTATATGGTGTTTCATGCATAATTAATAAAAGATTAATAATATATATGCAAATGAGAAATTACCATTTTTTAAATGCTTCAGTTTATCAGAAAGCTAAAAATTCCCCTTGTTCCCATTTGTATATTTACCGTATGGCTGTACACTTTACAAATTAACTTTGAGTTAGTTTAGCCTCTTAGTCTGCTTATGTTTATGTTATATAATTTCAAGCCCCAAATCAGCTTCATAATAGTGATTTTCAGCTTGATTTTTCACCAAATTAAAAGTATCCTATTTTTTAAAGATATAGAACAGTAATTTCATAATGCTGCCTAATAAAAGAACAGTATAATTAATTATATCTATATAGCTTTAGTATGACTGAGTTCTATTTATTCAAAAGTGAAGTTCCAGGATTAATTTTATAATTTCCATAATTATTTAACATAGGGTTAACCAAGAAAGTTACTGTATAAGGCAAACAATCTTTGACTTTTAAAAATATTTTTCTTTTAATAAAGTAGCTACCTATGATTTTTTAAAGGGTTTTTATTACAACTTACACAAAAATTTCAGTTCTCATGGTTTAGAATTCTTTACATACTTAATATCGAGTACCATAAATTAATGTTTTCTTTCCATTTTTGAATATACTACCCTTTCAGTAACCTATCTTTTATGGATATATACAGTAAATCAACTAAAGACTATAAGAAATGTGAGATTATGAAAGAGCATAAATTGATAACAATACTAAAATTGGGACATATAAAACTGGCCTCTTTAATATTTGTCTTTAATGCTTGTTTCTTTCTGGAATGCAAACAGTCTATCTTTACTTCTTCCTGCTGTGGGCCTTTTCTCCAAAATAATAATCTTCCTATCTCTATTAACTCTAAGAAAAAAATAAGTGTATTTTGTTTACTCTTAAAAATCCAGTGATTGAACCAGATATTTCAAAATTTATGGCTTTGAAAACTGCCATAAGCTTGTATTCTTACATTTGATAACTCAATCTCTATCAAAAATTTACATATAAACCAAAAAAGGCTTTTAACAACTATCTAAAACTCAGTCAGACTGAGCCTTGAAAACAAAGTAAAATAAAGCAATCCACAATGGATCTAAATGAAAAGGGTAAAGCTGGGTATCTTTTATGCAGTTGGGAAAACAATTGACACTGTAACTATGTAATGAAGATAGGAAAAAAAGCCACATGGTATAATTAAAATGTATTTAGTAAGAAAATATAGCATGTACAATATATCAATTAGCTATCAAACATCATTTCTAAAACCTGTCTCTAGGTCTAGATGAGAAAGAAAGGAATCCCAGCACCAAGTTAACAAAAAAAAAATCTAGTAGCTCAATAATATTATTCTGCCTGCAATGAACATGTATGGAGACATTTTTCCTTGTCCTTATTCCCAATAATACAATGCAGCACTCTGTGCATACATTTACAATGTACATTTTGCAGTTTTAAGCTCTACAGAAGATGCATAGAGGTCATATGCAACTACTGTCACTTTATATAAGGGACTTAAGCATCTGCACATTTGGGTGTCTGATAGGGGTCTTAAAAATAATTCTCCACAGAAATCAAGGGTCGGAGAGATGGCTCAGTGGTTAAGAGTGTTTGCTGCTCTTGCAAAGAATCTGGGTTTAGGTCTCAGCGCCCACATCAGGGGTTCACAACCACCTGTAACTCTAATTCCAGAGATTCGATGCTCTCCAGTATCAAAGGACACCTCTACACACGTGGTGCACACTCACTGTGGCACACACATACATACGCAAAGTTTTAGAATATTTTTTTAAATAAATAGTGGTTTTAACCATTTCAATAAGAGGAGGAGGAAGACAAGTAAAACGGCCAGAGATGCGAGGTGTGAGATAGAGATGGGGACCTTGCCCTATAAAAGATGACTGGTGATGTCTAGGGATATTTACGGTCATCACAGGTAGAGTGGAGTGTCACTGGCACCTGGGAGGTTGAGGCCAGGGATGCTGCTAAATACATTGTGGTGCAAGATAGTCTCTCAAAAACACAACTGCATACGCCAAATAGCAATAATGCTGATTAAAGAAGGAAACCAAAATTGCAAAGCAAATAGTACTTTATAAAGTTTATGAAAATATATTTCAAACTTTGAGAATATCCAATATCTAAATGCAGAATACTATGGAATCTGCAGTAAAGACCACCTTCCATAACACACAAAAGAGGGAGGGATGGAGGGAGGGAGGGAGGGAGGGAGGGAGGGAAGGAAGGAAGGAAGGAAGGAAGGAAGGAAGGAAGGAAGGAAGACCAGTTTGTGATTCCCTAGACCAACAAAAATAGGTTAAGTGATCAATTAAGCATTGTGATAGGCAAGTAGATCACACTGAGCTAAAAGATAAGTATTACAAGACAAACGGTGTACAAAAATCAGTGTTGAACCAATGACTTCTGAAGTTCTATGGTACATCACTAGTTTAGTCTTAATTTCTTGATGAGAGAAAAATGCTATTTTCACCTACATTCTCCACTGGATCCTATCCAAACTTTTCAAATAATAAGCATGGGAAAAGTATTTGGCAGAAGTATGAGAAATGGATGCTTTACATATTTAGTGAGACAATGAATTATATCTCAAAGCTATATTCTTCTTAATCTGGATATAGGAGATTTAATGTAGTATGGGTCCTGGAAAAGGTAAAACCAACACAAATGATCACAATCCACATAACCACAATTATACTTTCACTCTAAACTCTTCAGAGTCCTCTTATAGAAGTTTTGATTATCAGAGAACATTAAATAAGTATTTTTAATATTTTATTTTTATTTTATGTGTATCAGTGTATTGCTTGCATGTGTATAAATGTACCCATGTCGTGCAATGCCCACAGAGTCAGAAGAGGACGTTGGATTCCCCTGGAACTGAAGTTATAAATGGTTGTTAGCACCATATGGGTACTGGGAATTGAACCTAGGTCCTCTGCAAGAGCAGCCTGTGCTCTTAACAGCTAAGCCACTCTCCAGTCCCAAATAAGTATTTTCTAAATGATAAATCCTACTTGATAAGTAACATTTATGTGTACCTGTATAGTACCATTTGATTTCTTCAAATATAAAGACAACAAAAAAAAGTTTTATTCTGATTTACAGATTTATAGGTAAGGAAGTAGAAAAGAGTGTTTTCAAAGGTAGAACAAGATAGTAGCAGTGAGTAACACACCAGGATCAGACCTCTTAACTGCAAAACTGAAAACTCTTCCTATTAAACTACCATTTCCTCTTGAACACATAATTTTAACAGATTATAATTATTAGTATCGTTTATCAGAATATGATAAGTACAATGACACTAATTTCAAATTAAGTGAAATTCTATTTACTTTAAATAGTGAACTTTACAATGTACCAATAAAGTCTATGACATGGAAGAACAAATCAGGCAAAAGGATAGGAGACCAAAACAAAACAAAACAAAAAAATCAGTCATCTGAACTATGTTTATTTGAAGTGAAAAATGAACCTTTACAAGAGAAAATACTTTGCTACGTGGTAGAAGCTATGACAAATTAGGTCCTGGGGAAAAAACCACTCTGCGATGATTTAACTTCATGCTATCTATACATTATTAGATAATATTTTTTAATTGACCAAAATTTGCTTTGCAAAGTTTTGAAAGATGATGCATTAAAAAAATGATGAGATAGGAAAGTATAGGCGATGGGAAATATAGCTGTGATAGAAAACACATATTTGGAGTTATTTAATCTAGGGTGATAAAACAAAAGGATGATTATCTTTGAAAAGCTGACTTATCAAAATGACATCATTACACAACTATCTAAGGAAAATTGTATTAAGATGCTGCTAATAAAACTTCAATATTTAGGAAAAATGCTGTGCTAGATAGCTTCCATTGTCAACTTGACACACCTAGAAAGAGGGAACCTCAACTGAGGTATGCCTCCATTGGACTGGCCTATGGCCATGTCTGTGGACATTTTATTGACTGTTGAGTGATATGAGAGGGTTCAACCTACTGTGGGTGGTACCACGCCTGGGCAGGGGGTCCTGGTTTGTATAAGAAAGCAGACTGAGCACAGGTTAGGAAAGCAAGCCAGTAAGCAGTGTACTTGATAGCCTTTACTTCAGGTAAAGGTCATTCTTTTCTTCATTTTCTAGTCTCTCAACAGCTACAATTTCAGAAACTATAATCTATGAAATAAAATATTAGATAGACAAGAAATAAGACAATGTCCAGGAGTGTCTGTTAGGAGTTCAAGTTAGGGAGGAACACAGATGTGGGTTATATGTAGCTTTTTTCTACATGCTAAACAGTATCACATAAGACTTCAGGTCACACAGTACGTTTATGTGCAATCTTTACATGTCAATGCTTTAGAAGCCTAAGACAAAATACCATTACAAGCCTACTATATATAGAAATATTTCGAGGATGGAGAGATGGCTCAGCGGTTAAGAATACTGACTGTTCTTGCAGAAGACCCAGGTTCGGATTCCAGCACCCACATGGCAGCTAACAACTGTCTGTAACTCCAGTCCTAGGGGATCCAACAGCCTTTTCTGACCTCCATAGGCATTGCACAACACAGTGCAGGGGCACTTACCTACTGCAAGCAATACATGCATACACATAAAATAAAAATAAAAATTTTAAAAAATGAAATATATCAGGCATTGGAATGTTTCACTTCTGTGGGTTTTAAAATATGTTTTGGTCAGTAAGTGAAAGTATTATGTTAGCAAAGGATAAGAGAAACATTTACAAGATGGAATTGAAAACAAATTACCCAAAATAACAAGAAAAAATGAATATATTTAGAAATTTTATTTTCCCTAATTATTAGGGAAAATAAAATTTCTATATATTCTTCAATAAAACTGATTAAGACCTCAGTTCTCCTTTTGGTTATATTTTCATAAACTCAATTTTCTCATAGCTTACCATTTGAAAGTAATGAGCATGAAATAAGGCTATAACTTACTTTTTCAATTGCATGTGCAATTCCCTAGTCCATTTTGTTCAATAATTTATCTCCTGCCCTTTTGGTCTGTAGTGATTTATATTTTATTATCCATCATTTTTAATATACTATGTTAAAATCCCAGTGATCTATCTGTCAAATTTTCTATTATGTATACTTTGAAGTATTTTCATTTTATTAATATATGGCCAGGTGAATTTTCCCTCACAATTCTTAACTATTGTTATATTAACTATAGAAAATCAGGTATAGTAAGGATTCAGTTGAAATTATGAATAGATCTTTATTAACCTCAAGACTCTGTTAGACACAAATCTTTATACCATTTAGTCTTCCTAATTAGACACATGAAGTGAGTCTCTATTCACATCTTCCTTTGTTACCCAAGAAAATTTTATAGTTCTTCCTGTGAGTACCATAATTTCTTGCTAATTTACATCACATTTTCTGGTTTTAGTTCAGAATGAGAACCATTCTTAATTTATATTTTAACTAATTACTCATGATGCAGTGTAATCAATTCCATATTAATTTATTATCTACATGCCTTTCTGAAATCTCTTTTTTATTCCTGTTGATTTTTATTTAAAAAGAAATGAATTTTCCACCAAACATTGCTATAAAACTAGGAGGAAGGACAGGCAGAAGTTAGCACAAAGAATTTATGTTATATACTCACCAATCTGGTAGACTTTATCTTACATCAAAATAAATTCCATGAAGAACAAAAAGTTAATAGTCAAAAGAAAATTGATGGATACACACACACACACACACACATATATTTATATATATATTTAACAGATTTGGCCATAGTTTCTAAGGATGAACACATGGAAAAATATCGAATGTAACTGTATTAAACTCAATATTTCCAATTAATCAAAGATTAATAGATGAACATCTAGACAGGAAGTAAGTTTGAAAAAAATAAGTCAAATGAGATAAAATCCTAATATACTTGTAAAACAGCTCTTATAAATCAGTAAGAGAAGGCTAGTTCATATCCAATAAGAAGGTGGGTAGAAGCAATAAAGGCATGAACAGAAAGCTCAGAGAAGATATCAAATGCCGCTAAGCGTGTTAAACAGTCACATCACAATCAAATTAGATAAAATTAAAATAACAAAGATATGACATTTTCTTCAATTGATAAAAAATCAGTGCAATGAGATTAGAAGTTCAAGCAAATGTGACAGTAACAGAGAAAATGTTAAGAATATTTCTGGAAAGCAAGACAGAAATCTGTATTAAAGTTAAAAACAAACCACAAAATACACATATATATGAAGTATTCAGAGTTGTAGGCAAAAATTTCACATAATGAAACCAATAAGTATAGTATTTACATAAGAATTTAGAAGCCATTTCTATTTCTCAAATAAATAAATAAATATTTAGTTCATGGTACAGTCTCCTGGTAGAACAACAGTGCAGTCACTCACCAGGTTTCTAAAGAACACCTAACGACTTGATTAATGGCTTGTATGATAGTAATTTTAGAAGACTGGATATAAAAATGTGCACAACATGATACTAATTGTATAAATCTGTAAACTATACATGCATAGAAAAAGATGAAATATTAAAGGTTTAACAACAGTCCTAGCTTAGGAATGGAATATGATATTTCTTTTCATATACATATACCTTGAGGAACATTGCAAATGCTATATTGTGAACATGGTCTTATTTTCATAAAGAAACAAAATTTTTTAAACTAGAGCTAATGAATATGTGTAAATGCCTATTATAAAGCAAGAAAAATCTTCAGAAACAAGGCAAGAAAGCATTTTTAAAAGCATACTTCTCTTATTCATGTATAACAAAAAAACACTTTTTATAACTTGAGATTTTCCTCACATGGCCAACATCATTAAAATGCTCGAAATATAAGTAGGAACATCTACTAAACGTTTACTTGGGAGTACAACCTAAAATGAAAGGCCTTGCGTATCACAGTGATGTGTGATGAGAGAGCTTACCTTTTTCACTGACGCTCTCACTTTCAATCTCAACGTCATCACAACTTGTATACTCTGGAGTGGAAGCCAATTCCTCCTCTGAACTGCTCAATGAAACCTGGCGCATTTTACCTCCCTTCTTCGATTTATGAGGCTTTGGTGGTGGTGGTCTCACTGACTCTGACTGATCTGAACTCAGAGAATCATTCCTTAACATTGTTTCCATTTTTTCCCGTTTCGTTTTCCGTACAGCAGAACTGGGGTCTAAGTGGTGCTGTTTCCTCAGTGAGTCAGCACGCCTCATGTCCGGTCTATCCGTGGGTATAGGGCTCCTCCGAGGGGTGGGAGGACTATGGTTTGTGGTCCTTTGTGGATAAGAACTTTGTCCCTGAGCCTCTCGAGTTCTTTCCATTGAATACGATCGCTGATTTTCCATTGCAGCTCTACGTTCAGATATAGATCGTTGTCTTGATGGTCGATCCATCCTTAGCAGGGAAATCCTGGAATCGTCTAGTTCGGCATTTACCAAAGAAACATCACTATGCCTTCTTTCATGCCGTGCTCGGGACACTTCAGCGTGGATCCGCATTTGTTCTTCATAAGGTTGCGGCTTCACCGGATACCGGGCCAAATTTGGATCGCTTCGGTAGCGGGCCTGGTACTCCTCCTCTCTCCTCTGTCTGTCATAGTCATCCCTGCCCTCCACATCCTCATCGTCTACAATATATTCTTTGGAATGCCTATGACTTCTCCTGCTAGAGTCCCTATAATTCAAATGATCAGGTTCTTCATAAAACTGAGGTTCACGTTGAGATTGTCTGTCAGCATAATCTGAAGGCGATCTAGGCATTGCGCTATCTGAAGGACCATACTGTGGATATTCCTCTCTTTCTTCACCTTGGTTGTATATTCTGTTCTGATCCCTGGACACTGATGGACTTCTTTTCCTAAGAAACCAAAGAAAATGAGAATGAAAAAAAAATTTAAACTATTTTATACTTTACAGATCACTTCTTGGAAGTGAAAGCAGATCTTTTGGTCCTGTGTGGAGATCTCAGTAATTTCAAGGACAGCCTGGCCTACATAATGAGTTGCAGGCCAGTCTGAGTTACATAGTGAGATCCTGTCTCAAAAACAGGATGTGTGTATGTGTATGCAAATACATGTTATGCAAAATTCATTGTACTTTTATTTTTGTACAAAAGACTAAAAAAGCAAACAAAAAAATTCTAACATGGTAGGAGTATATAACGTGAAAAACATACTGGAGTTATGGGATCTGAATTTCTTAGTCCTAGTTTTGCTGTGATTTGTTAATGAACCACTGTAGTCATTTAATCTTGAGGGTTATATACTTTAAAATAAGAGGTATAGATTATACACCTTAACTCAGATTATTTTAACAAACACCTATTGGGTAAGAACTAAAGTCATATATTACATTATAGATAAGGAACACAAAATAAGTAAGACATTATTGTCCTTGATCTTAAGAAGCTGATGATCCTAAATCCTCATCCAATTTCTGAGGGACTATATGATCTTATAACATTCATACCAAAGCTTCATCAAGCTAATTTGTCTAAATAAAAGCTTAAAGTATTAAGGGTTGTCAGTTGAATATTTAATATCCTGCTTTGTGTTATAAAAGTATTAAGAAAAAGATAATTTTATTCCTACTGTGAGGAAACAACATGAAAGTTTGGAAAATAAGCATGAATAAAGTGAAAATACAGTGAATCTTTATAAAAACAGGATTCTAAATAAAAACAGCAAATAAGAATATTGTTCTGGATAGTTTTAGTGTCAAATTGGCACACCTGGGTTGAGAGAGCCTCAATAGGGGCATTTCCTTCATTGGACTGGCCTGTGGCCATGTCCATGGGGCACCTTCTTGATTGTTGAGTGATGTTGGAGGGCCCAGCCCACTGTGGATGGTGCCACCCCTGGGTAGATGGGCCTGTGCTGCATAAGCAGGCTGAGCAGGGGCCAGGAGAGCAAGTCAGTAAGCAGCAATCCTCCATGCCCTCTATTTTAGCTCCTGCCTCCAAGTTCCTGCCCTGAGTTTTTACCTTGGGCTCCCTGATGAACTGTGACCTGGGAAATGTAAGCCAAATAAACCTTTTCCTGCCCAAGTTGGTATTGGTCAGAGTGTTTTGTCACAGCAATGGAGAAATCAATTAGGACAAATATTATACCTCCTATTATAGAATTCAGCACCAAAAGAAAATGCATTAATAATTAGTCCTCACAAAAACATCTAGGTGCTTTTTTAAAACTCATTCCTTAGAAAAAGTAAATTCAACATTAAACTCAGCAATCACTTTGTTGTAAAGACTATGAAATTCACCTGAAGCACCTAAATCATAGTTTACATGCTAATTTCTATTGGATTAAGTAAAAATAGAACTGCAGCCAAGCATGGTGGCACATACCTTTAATCCCAGCACTTGGGAGGCAGAGGCAAGTGGGTATCTGTGAGTTCAAGGTCAGCCTGGTCTACATAGTGAGTTCCAGGACAGCTGGGGCTACAGGGAGACCCTGTCTCAAAAAGACAAAAAAAAAAAAAAAAAAAAAAAAAAAAAAAAAAAGAACAGTATATAAAATATAAAATTGGGATGGCTATTGGCACGGCTACTTCAAATGCACTTTAAAGAATAGAACACTTCAGTATATGACAACTGCCAGAGGCCAGGTAACATTTCACTCTAATGTTACCAGCAATAAATAATCTGCTATCAATTATACTAACACATTAATAATATTCTGATAGGATAATTTCTACCAAGGACATCAGTTTCATACACACTGTCCTTTAAAATTTAAACTTTTACATTCTTAGACACTATTGTATTTTCAGGAACTTAATAAAGTCCACTAAAATTCAAATGCATCTAATCCACAAGTTTGCTTCTAACCTTTGTAAACACTTATAAAATAAACCTTACTATCTGTTATTATCAGGTAGAAAAATATTGATGAGTAAAAGAAATAATTTTTTCAGTTCTCCAAAAGGATAATAATGCATTTAATAATACTCAACCCATAATACTCAATTGTAATTTAAAGCACTTCATCTAAGATGTTTGGCATTAATCATTCAAAGATTCAGAGAAATTAAAAGCCAGAATCCAAAAGTACACTTTTTATAATAAAATATCTTTGTGAGATTATGCAGTACCTGAATTTCTCCTCGCATGCATGCTATTAATTCTATTTTCAGCACATATTCATAGTCAGTTGGTATCAACTCACCTATTTCTCTTTACTAAAACATGTTATTATAATTATTTTTCCCTTTGACTATATTAAAGCAGTCTTCACAGGGACCCATTAGTACAAAATCACATTTTAAAGATCCTGTATCTACTTTGATGAGTAATATTTTGTAATCATTGCTTAAACTTCTAGTGAGATGGGTAACTACTTCTACTTCTAAATTTTCTACCTGTTTAACATACCAGATGTTCCATTATAAATATTTATCTGACTGTGCACAATAATTTGCATAAGAAAACCTATGAATTAAACCACTTAAAATTTCATGTCCTCCAAATCATGGTGATTTATGGGAAAATTCCAAAAAAAAAAAAAAGAAGCTCTTAAAATGTAAGTTTCCTTTCTAACTTCCCAAAGGCAGCTTCAGTTTACATATTGCATGTTTCTCATGCTTTTACCTTAATTCCCAGTTTAACATTGACAGTATCCTTTCTTAAATGGTCATGTTCACTATATCACTTATAATACTAAGACATCTATTAAATACATTATCATTAAATCTCTGAAAATACAGCAGATCTTTGAAAACATTTCTAAGGCCACTGAAAAGAACACATGAAAAGTTCAGACTTACATTTGTATATTTAACTCTTAATTAAAGATATATATGAAACTTCTAAGAATTACAATAAAATTGAAAGTCATGAATTTAAAGATTACTAGTACCTATAAATTTGAATTTTATATTACAATTTAACACACACTACATGACAATTCCACAAAAAATCCTTATTAGTTAAGATCATTTAAAAGATGTCATTTTATAAATAAAAGATATGAATTACATATAAGAATCAAAAATCAGAAGATACCACCATCTTTTTATATTTACTGTCATTTTATAAAGACTATAAGTAACATTCAAAAATTTGAAATTTTGAAATGATACCTCCATCTTTTAAAATGCTTTATGAAACATGGATATTGGAAAATAAATGAAAATAATACCTCATGAACACAATTATATAATGTTAACTATGTAGTTTGGACAAACTAAAACCTAAATTCTTCAAATACATATATCAAGAATTTAACATGATTGACAGATCCTGAAAAACATGAAATATACAAGTACTATTCTTATAATTCCTGTTTTAAAAGCTCTTAACAAATCAAACAATTTATACTTCCTAAAAGCATGAAATAATTTTACATATCACAATAGCGAACATTTTTATTTTTACCTTTTGTTCAACCAATGCACATCGGTCAAATATGAAGCATCATGCTGATGAAAATACATCAACATTACGCCAGGCAATGCTTTCACTTAATCCTTCTAACCCTAGCAAAATCTTAAATCACATGATTTGGAAAGGCTCTCCTTGCTTAATCATTTTATTACAAAACTCAATTATTAAAAGTTATGCATAAAACAACATTCATTCAAGGATGAAGTTATAAAATCTTGCAGGGATGGACTTATTTACAGAAGGTTATTCTTTAATGCCATTACTCTGTGGCTGTATATAACTCCAGGTCAAGTAAGAATATACTCTGTAAGAAGGATTATGGTACTTAGCTAATTAGTGCCCCACAATACTGAACATCAAATACAATCTGGATCCAAGGCATTTCTGGGTACTATACTTAAAACTGGCAGCTTTACAACTTTATAAACCACTTTCTTCCACATAAATTTTTCACACTATTTTTAAAATGACAGAATTTGTAACTTGCTTGTAACTTACTGATAATTCAATGCTCAGCTTTTACCATAAAATGTATAGTAATAATGCAAGATAGTGATGGTTTAGCAGGTGTACATTGTAGCTTCTTTTCCATGTTTAAATAACGTTTTTTTTTTAATCTATACTAAAAAGACAGTGCTTCCCCCAAAGTCTCAAGCAGTAACAGTTTCTGTGGAAATTTAGTTTTTAAAAAAGTGCTCCATGAGTTCATATGAGTACTGACCAGAATTTTTGAAAACTCTATTTCTGTACATTCAATTGGGCAGGAGCAGTAAGGGGGGGGGTGCAGATAGGTGAGAGGATCTAAGTACCATCAAATTATGTTGTATGAAAATTGTAAAAATTCAATTTAAAAAAAATGCTCTGTGAGCTAAGAACTTGGTTAGACAGACTGAGTATAAATCCAGTTTTGTTCATTTTAATTTATAATTTTAAACATCTTATCACTGCCCGAATTGTATTATCCCCAAAAAGAAAATAGAAAAAAAAAAAAAAAAACCAGGCTCCTTCCTATTAAAATCCAATTCTCTAAATATTACACTTTTGAAAAAATATATTCAAATAATTGCAAATAAACTTAAATAAAACTAAGAAAAGGACAGTGTTTGATGTGAGAAAAGAGAAAAAAGTACAGTGCTATGTTGTAGTCTCCCAATTTTCAAGTTTAAACGAGGGTACAGGAATATGAGGTAGCACAATTCAATCGTGTGTGACTTATTCATCTACAAAATTTTCTTCTAGAATTAGGTATTGGAAACATTGTGGGGAAACATAATAAAAATGAATTTTTTAAACCTTTGAGATTCCTAATAAAGACCTGGATACTTCCAAACGAAAAATAACAAAATTTTAAAATAATACATTTTCATGGAGGTGTTAACTATTGATAAAATACAATCAGATAGAGTCCATAGTTCATAGCAAAATTAACCAGCTACTTCCCCAAAACATATTTTTTTCCAGGCTCCCTATTGAAAATTTCACAAATATTCCAGTTGTTGATACAATGCTAAACGCTATCAAAACTTCCTCTGTTCACTTTTCCTCTCTCTCTCTCTCTCTCTCTCTCTCTCTCTCTCTCCCTCTTTCTTCCTTTCCTGTCTAGACAGAGTCACACAGGTCTCACTATAACCCAGGCGGGCCTTAAACTCCCCTCTTGACTCCATAACTCCATGCTCCAAAGCGTGGAGATTACAGTACCTGTGGCTTCAGAAACCTTCTTCAAATCTTTGCCCAACTCTGATGTTCTCAAGAAAGCCAACCCTGATCATCTTACTGAATATTTTAACCTCTTCTTCCACTCCCTGCACACTCAGTCCTAATCCCCTTAACTGGTTCTTTTTTTTTATGTCTTCCTTAGCACTTATCACCTTCTAATTATGACTTTTAAAAATATGTCATACTTATTGTTTGTGTTCATATGTTAAAATATGAATTTTATAAGCAAGAATTGCCATTTTGATCATGCTATCCCAGGCCAGGCATATAGAAAATACTGTTATTTACTAAATAAAATAAATACTGGCACTTTCTACACTATGTTAACATAAATTCTTTACATAATTATATAGCTTATCTAAAATGTAATTTAAACATCTTCCTTATTTATATTTTATCTTAATAAATAAACTTAAAACTTACTAAAAATACTACATCAAACTGTTTGACAAAAGATGTTCCAGATTGTCTTCAATGCAGAAGTCTAAATAATAGCAACCTCTTATTCTCCCAACTAATAAAAATATTTTGTTCTATTTTATTGTTTTTTTGAGTGATTTAAGGATTTAACTTTTCCGGGTACATGGAGAAAATCTGTATTGAGATGGGGAGAGATAAAAAATTAAAGAAAAACTGTTTCTTGTTAGGAGAACATAAAGTATCTTCAGAAAAAATAGAACTACGGCTCTATTACTATATTTAAGAGAACAACAGGAATGAAGAAAGCATATACTAAAACAAATTTTTCCTGAAAGAAAATTCATAATATCCAAATCATAAAGAACTGTTTGGAGCCCCTACTGGGACAAATAAAAGACAAATAAAATACATTTTATTTGAATGTGAGATTAGTGGCCCAAACCTTAAATCCCAGCACTTGGGAGGCTGAGGCAGTAGGAAAACAAGTTCATAAAATTAAATAAATAAATAACTACATAAATAAATGTAAGAATCTTCCAGAAATCAGTATTTAGGGTAAAGAGTACTTTTTATGACTCACATGAAACTTGATGCCTATATTTGGACACAAAGCTGAAAAAGATGACACAAATTATTTCTACATGATGTATATTCAGGTCTGACTCAATTAAGACAACTTCAAAATAATTATCTTTCAGTTAACGGAATGTTCCATTTTCACATACAGAAAACAGCACCTAACATCTGCGCGTCAGCATGATGTGTGGGCTGTTCCTTTCCTTAGCTATGTGTCAATACTGTGTTGCTTCAACTCCACTGCTTTACCACAATATATTCTCCAGAAGACAGATACCCTCATTCCTCAACTTCTAAAGATAAGGGAAAATACTATATAAAATGGGGTCTAGAAGATTCTCTTCAGAGCATCAAAATCATCTGTTATCTCAGGATGCCACTGTTTTCTCTAGTACCATTCTCAAGAAGCCAGCCCAAATCCACATACCTATACCACAAAACTCACTAGAGAGACCAGGCTGGACTTGAACTCACAGAGATCCACTTGCCTCTGCCTCCTGAGTGCTGAGATTAAAGACCTGTGCCACAACACCCAGCAAATTTTGTTTTTATTATGCAACATTGTTCAGGCAAGTTTAAAATTGACTGACAGAAAATTCAGAGAGGCCATGGGAGGGGGAGAGGCTTCCTGGGAAGGGTGGTAGAATGCAGTGATAGGAAGAAGGAAAGGGGAACATGAGTAGAGGGTTAAAAGGGGTGGAGAATGGGAGGACAGGGCAGAGGAGGAAATAAGAGGGATAAGTAACACTAAAGGCTTTTAGAAAAAGCTATTTGGAAACCTACCACTAAGGGAGCTTCTTAAAGTACACACATATACATTATAAAAAGTGATTAAAAGGGAGGAACATTGTCCCTTCTAGATATCATAGGTTAACCAAAAAAAAGCAAAAAAAAAAAAAGACCTCAATACCAGGAATGGACTCCCTCGCTAGAAGCTGTTGACCAGGGATCCCATAGATCCTCAGACAATACTGGTCAATGCTCCTGCTCTCAGTTACCCACCATAACTGGTCGGTAAGATCCTACTAATGAAGACACTACATACAGGAGCTCTAGAACAAACAAGGAGAAATCAAGCTGATGCTGACTTCAGAGCCTCATCTCCACTGGCTAGTGTTCACAGTGCTGGAAAGTGCTATATATGCTAGCAGAATGAAAAAATAATCATTAATCCTACTCAGCTATGAATGCTGTGAACTACAATAACAACTACCCTGGCAAGAGAGACCCACTGCTGCATAGTGGCATGAATATTATGGGAGTAATCAACCACTCTTCAATTGGATTTAAGGTCTGCTTCATAGGATGGTGCCCATACCTGACACTGATATCAGGCTTAGGAACCTAAGACTAGACTGGTCACAGGACATAGGGGAGAGCCTAATACTAGCTTACTACTAAATAGTTATCATATTATAATGACTCCTAATGACTTGTTATACCCATAGATTAGTGCATTTCTCAACTCTAACCAGTGAAGTTTCCTTATGCACCAGATGGTGATTAACACAGAGACCCACAACTGGCCAATATACAAAGAACAAAAGGCTGCAGAGTACTTATCCCTGAATGGGATTCCTATATTAAACTTCCAATTCCCAAGACTCGGGGATCATTGGAAGAAGAGGCGGCAGAAAGATTGTAAAAGCCAGAGGTGGTGGATGACCACATGGAAACAGAGTTTTATAGACAGCTTATCATATGAATACATAGCAATGTATTCTCATATGAATACATAGCAATGGTGACAGTATGCACAAGTCACACGCAAGCTCAAACTAGACAAAAGACATAAGGAAGTAGATAAGAAACCCCAACCCAACCTAAGGAGACTGTGGCAACTAATGGCTGCTGGGAGGGGCAGAGACAGTCTCTTTCAAGGATGGGACTCTTGGTAAGTTAACCAGGCTCCAGTGGATAGACCCACACTGAAGGACATTTGGGGATGCTAACTAGACTGTATAAGCCAGGGGCAATAAGGGGAAGTGTGGATAGGGGAGGGGGTCTAAATACCATCAAATTATATTTCATATTTCATTTATATATGAAAATCACAAAATTCTATTAAAAACAATTGATAGAAAATAATAACTTGCTTAACCTTTAATTTTTATCTATTCTCTAAAAAGTATTAGGTAAGAATCTAAAAATAGGTTAATTTATAGGTGACATAGTTTTCAGAGTGAAAAAAATAAGATTATGTTTTCTGAAAGCAATGATAATGAATAGCTATTATTGGTTCTCTATGAAGGAAGAGGTCTATTCTCATCCCTGTGGTTTGGATTGAACTGAACTCACCTGCTCCAGGAGTGAGCCATCATTAACAGTGCTAACTCACACGTACCAACCCCTTCCAAAATGAATACCACCACAGCCTAAACATCCACTCACACTGACTTTTCAAAACATTTATAGACAGTACTGAGACAGATTACTGTTTCATGACTAAGGATTCATACAACTCCCAGAGGTACTGCAACACAATTTAGGACCATATGTTTTGGAGGAGCTTTATCTAAATTTAGGACCCAACATCTAGTTAGTGAAATTAAAAACTGAAAGAATAGTGTTTTGAGTCATAATACTTGTGACTGGCCTAAATCTGAATGCACATCTTGAGATTTCAGTGAAGGAAATATTTTCTTCACTGAAAATTTTTCAAAAAAAAATTTTTTGACTTTTCAAACATGTTTATTGTCAGTTATCCCTCCCCTAGCCCTTCCTTTGCCCTACTGTCCCATCCCCTTGAGAGCAAGAAGATGGGTTAGACTAAACCATTTAGTGTTTCTGTGGGTGATAAGACAGAGGTGAACAGACCATGTTACTTTTCTTAGGAACACTGTGAGCACAGGGTGGAAATGAATCTCAAAGAATATATTTTTTCTACATTAGCATTTTATTTACACAATGAATTTAAAGAAAAACAAAATCTCTTCATTTTATAAGATGCTCTCAACCAAGTTTCTTATTAGTTGCAATTAAAATCTTGGCTAACACTGAAATAGTGCTATAGCCCTTAAAATTCATGTTGCTGTCTTATTGGCTGCTGTGATAGCAATGAACTCAATTTCTATGGAAACTGGTTTCTCTATTGTAAGAGAATTTGAATACCCTTTATATGCTATAAGCACATGGTTTCCTTGAAGAACTTTCAGTTTTACAGTAAAACAGTCTTTTAGTGAAACTGAAATATTTCCTAGTATTAAAAATATCACAAGATTGCATGCTTAATATTGAATTTCATATGACAATTATGACATTAGGCTCGTACTAGTTAAGAGTAGAAAGAAATGAAAGAAAATCATATTTGAAATGTCTCCAACAAGAGGCCTTTTTCTTCTTTTTTAATCAAATTTTTACAATTTTCATACAATATAACTTGATGGTATTTAGAGCCCCTCCCCATCCTACCCTCTGCTTTTGTCCCCCATCCAATGTAACGCACTCTATTACATATGTGATAAGACATCTAGAGTCTAATTTGTGTTTCTAAATGTCCTTCAGTGTGGGTCCATCTCCTGGAGCCTGTTAACAAGAGGCCTTTTAAAAGCAATTCACACTAAACAATGATTAATCAAATTCTAAGCTAATTCAGAAATAGTAAAGAGGTAGATTCCATAAGAAAAATTATCTCTATTACTAGCAAAACTGAAACTGGAAATTTCATTGATGTGTAACTATATAAAAACTGGATTTCCTGAGAATCATACACACACACACATTTATGTAGACACAAGACAACACTGGTCTGAAACTATTTATTTTTCTTCTACGTTTTATCCAACTTGTGGCTGAAACAGGAGAGGGCATGCTGTCTTGAGCAGCTTGTTCCTGAAGAAAGAAAGTATCAAAAATCACTACTTAGGATGACTTCCTTGTCCCAAAAGGTGGGGTAGAAGAAGGAATGAAAAGGCCAGAACATTCTTGTAGTACAGCACCTTCCACCAAATAAAAGGAAACAATAAAAAAACAGGACATCTTACCACCCTCCTTTCTAGAACCCATACTTCTAGAACAATGATGTCCAGAACTGTTAAGTTAAAGCAACTGTAGTGCACATAAAATTGCTGGACTTAAGGTTGGAAGTAACAGTATGGGAATGGAGTAAGTGAAGTTGTAATTGAACAAAACACTGCAGAGATCGTCTTACCGTAGAAATACAAATTTAAAGAGTTATATATCCATCAAACTACTTCCCAACAGCTAAAAAAATTCAGGTGAGAGACCACAGTGGCTGGTTTTATTGCAATAAGAAAATGAAAGGCTGCCAACACTACTCCCCAACTCCAAGCAACACAGCCTCCTTCTGCTTAGGGAAGAAAGACAAAATTAAGTACAAGTCTGAGACTTTATTCTATTACCACAATACCATGATGAAACCCTAGTAGCAAGTAGAGCCTACCATACATACCCCAAGGCCATTACCCACAGACTAAGCCTCCAGAACCATGTTAGCCAAATAGTGAAGTGACTGCATCCATCACTGCACTCAACCTCTGCTATCAAGGAGGAACCAATTCTCAAGCTACCAATCAGCAGTGCATGAAAGATGACACATGATTTTGTAGTGGAGGATGGTGCTGAACCTGGAGATAAGGCCCAACATCAAAGAGCAAAAGAAAGGTCCCCATGCCCAGACCACAGTTTTTAGATAGATCTTATAGATCTGGCAATGAAATCAGGCAAAAGCCTGTGTACTGCTGAGACACATTCAAGTTTTTGCCTGAATCATCGCCACCTTCGATGGATTTGAGATACCCTCCCCAGGGACTATGGAGGTCCCTGCAGCCAGAAGACTCAGATATGACCAAACTAAGCAATAGCTTTGATAGCTACAGGACTGTCTCTACTACCAATCCCCCAACTCAGTATAATTTTTACCAAGCCAATGCACACAGAGCCTCTAGAACTATTCTGACAACTAGGAAGAAACCTTCCAAGGTAAGACAGTACCAAGCAGGAAACAAAGCTACCCATACCAAAGCCTTGGCTGACTGAGGCTTATGTCCTGATCTCTCAAATTTCAACCTGCATTACTACCAGTTTGTAGTGTTGGCCAGAGTGTACCCTAAAGATGTGCAGGTAATGGAAGATAATTCAGGCACAAATATCACCTTTGGTGGCTCAGGGATTGCCTTCTCCAACAATGCCCCAACTCTGGGCACCATATATCATAAACCAAGATTCCATCCACTGGAGGTAAGACATAGTAGTAAGCACAAGGTTTTTCCCTAGAACCCAGTACCAGTCTGGTAACCAATACCAAGTAGATCCAAGCTCTTATCCATGGGACAATACATAAAAAGCTCAAAAAAGGAAGAAAAGTAAATTTTTAAAAATTAGTCTTTCACAACTCATGCGTCCTTTCCCTCCATTCCATTCTTCCTTATCAACTTTTTAAGATTTAAAGAAGGGAGCTTTTTTTTATTTTTTTGCAGGTATGTGATTAGTAGACTTATGGTACATACAGGGATGCATAGTGATGAGGACAAATAATAATTCTTAGGCATCCGGTGTCATTAGTAATCCAGCTGTTCTATGTAAGCTAAGTAAATATCATAGGTGAAAAGGGTCCAGAAAAAAAAGATACATGTGGTTGGGGGTGGGGGGAAGGATAAAATATAAGCCACAGAGGGAGTGATTTCAGATGAAACAGAGAGAATAGTACAGCATAATTCCTTTTCCAAGATTCCCTTGTCAGTGTCTCCCAACCATGTGTTTAGTGATGACACATTAGCAACTTCAAATCAGCTATGAAATGTTAATACTGTAGAAATCCACAAATCAGATCCTTTCTTTAGAGCTCTGTCAAATATATATTTTACCATAGCAGATGATTTCAGCTATACAAAGCCTTAGAAAAATAGCAGTGATTAGCCAAAAGTCATCATTATTCATCTGGAGACTTCAACTCATTAATGCAAAGATTATTTAATATACAGCCTGACATTTAGCAGGAGGTCATTCAGAAGGAAGAAAATAAGGTGGAAAATTTCTTTCTCAATCATTGATAACTATAGGGTTAAGTTGACTTTTCAAAAGAATTAAGTGCAAGAAAACAACTACCTTGGGTTTTAATTCAGTGAAACTTGAACATGCCTGAGTTGCTTTGAATGTCATTCTACCTCTCTCCTACAAACTATCATTCGCTTGCAAGCTGTAACAGTAATTAAGTGTAGTTATGGAGTCAGAACATGTTAGAGAGAGAGGAGAAAACTCCATGCATATTATTTTCAAAGACACAGTATTTGGTGTAATGACAGTAAGCAAAGAGAGACAGGTATCTGATTGCATTTACATTCCCACTAGATCTTTAAAGGATCAAAAAAAAAAAAACTAAAAGTAGTCACCAATAGATTATAACTGAATTTATTTGAAGTGTTCCTAGATTTTAAAATTATACAGAAATCCCTCTTACATTGCTTGCTATACAGAAATTATTTATACTCTATTTCTCTACACAAAATTTTGAAGTGACACAAAACATAAAATGAAGACCAAAAAAAAGTAAACTAGAAATGGAGTATCAGGAGCAACTTCAGGAGTTGCAGGAAAAGCCAGAAAGGAAAAAATGGCAAAAACAGACTTCTAGAACTTGTCAAACGTTTTCGGTGTTTGCTGCAGGCAAAAGATACTGTTTTGTATTGCCGGTAGTCAGCAATAGTTTAGCTAAACCAAGGAATAGGAACAAATCTAGGAAACAGGGAAAGAAAATATACTTAGATCAAATCTGTGGAACACTGTACAAACAAGGTAAAGAAAAACAAATTAAAGTTGGCTGCAATTTTTTCCTTAAAAGACTAAATGAGGGAGACTAAAAGAGGAGAGATGGCTCAGCAGTTAAGAACACTGGATGTTCTTACAGAAGACCCAGGTTCAAATCCCAGCACCCACACGGCAGCTAACAACTATCTGTAACTCAAGTCCCAGGGGATCCGACAGCCTCTTCTGACCTCCGTGGGCATTGCACAACATGGGTGCACTTACCTACATGCAGACAATACATACATACACATGAAATCAAAATAATAAATAATTTTTAAAAAAAGACTAAATGAGTAAGATCTAGAATACAGGAAAAGATTTTTAGAAAAATATTATGTTCTATGACCAATGAATAAAAAATACAGGTTTTGTGAGCAATGAAAAATATTTCATAAACAAGTTAGCATTAAGAACTCAGTCATTTTTCTTCATCACTAATAAAATTAGTCAACACAAGAGCTGGAGAGACGGCTCAGCAATTAGCAGCACTGGCTGCTCTAGCAGAGGACCTGAGCTCAGTTCCCAGCACCCACATGGCAGCTAACATCGGTCCTTAACACCAGTTGTAGGAGATCTGATGCTGTCTTCTGTTTCTGTGGGCATTACATGCATGTGGTGCACTTACAAGCAGGAAAAACACTCACACATAAAAATAAAAATCAGTAAGCAAAAATTTTAAAAACTACTCATCATGAACATTTTGTCAATTTAGACCCTATCTCTGTAGCAGAGACGGGTGATTGAAGACAGTACACCATAAGTTAACGTGCATGAAAAAGAACATTTTAAATTGCTATTGTTACTGGAGTGGTGCTGTAGCAATGGCAGTGGTAGTGAAGGTAGTTTACCTAAACTGAACAAGTGACTATGTAATAAAAAGTTTTGAAGGTGCTACTCATATACCCACTAATCCAGTTTTTAAAAATTCCTATGAAGAAGTTTCTATTCATATCATTCTCCAATTTTCAGGTGGATAAGCTAAACTCAGTTATTCACCCTTCTTAAAAATCACACAACCAGTAACTGAGGGGGAAGAGGATTATAAACCAGTGAGAGGAAAAATTTGCCTACATAGCTGGCAATTGGCCCAGTTGGTATTGCTATATCCCAAGTAAATGTATAGTTTCACAGACTATCAAAATCAATCAAGGCTCATTGTGAATACCAGAGAACAGAACAAAAACAATACCAGTCCATCACCAACTTAGAACAAAGACAGAAGTGAGGACACTATGCAACCAAAATAAATAAATATCCCCCCACAGCTACTATATGTGACTATTGCTTCTCAAGTAACAATTCTACCACTATTATGTTCCTTCTACCTCCTAGATAAAACCTAGATATGCAAAGTATTCCACTTTCTAACAGAGTCAAATTTCCACTATCTTGTTTCTTTGAATCCTCCCACTAAATTCCATAATAAACTCAAATGCTCTAATAAATTTCTCCAATCTCTTCTTCTGAGATGCCCCCAATTTTAAAGGGTTTGTCACCTCCCTTTCTGTAGAAATAATAAACCCAACTTTGTCCGTGGTTATCTTTGACTAGTAGACATTAACCTAACTCCTCAGGCTCCAAAGCTTTCTGTTCTTTTAAATATGATGCTATTTGTGAATACTCCTCATGTTTGAAAAGGACAGACACAAGAGGAAACTGTTGATTGTAAAGCTGAAAAACTAACAAATGAAAAAGAAAACCTAGAAAATAACAAATTTAGAAAAAAGTAACAATAATATGTACAAAATATCTGTTACCTTAGTTTTTTCTATTTTTCATCCCACAATAGGAATGTACTACACTCGCAGTTAGTTGTAGAGAGTAAAAATCCAACTACCACTTAAATAAAATCATAGGAAAATGTGGTTCTGGGTTCCTTATGAATTATATAATTGAACACATTAAGCTAAAATAAAAGGTTTTATAGTCTAATAAGAAATGGCTATTTTATGAAAACAAAACAAAAAATTAAAGACGTGTTTTAGAGTGTATTTACTCTTAAGGCATGGGAAATTACTCAAATAATTTTCCTTAAAACAAAGTACACATTCCAGGCTTCATAAGATTTCAAGATACTGCACAGAATCATGATTTTTTTATATAACTTAAACAAAAAGATCAGTCTTAAGAACCATAAAGGAAACAATCTAGAAAGTAAACAATTTATACTATTATTTATTTTAAAATTACAAAACAGGTACATATATAAGAATGAACTGGCGTATGTCAATTCTGGGCTAGTACAAACAATCCAGATTCAAAGAAAAAATATAAATGGAATTCATCATCATTGATGACTTGAGATAATGTTTCAAATAAAAACTAATAATGCTAGAACCCTCACTATGTAACTAATTTAAGTCTGTATCTCCAAGTACAGCTGTTTGAAAAAATGAAGAATTATTTTTTCACATCTCTACAATATCAACTGTGAAATCACTCCAATGCTACAAAGAATGTCCAATAAAAGTTGGCCATATGATTAGATTAGCTAATAAAAACATTTCTATCAGCTGAGTGTGGTGGTGCACACATTTAACCCCCACACTGAAGAGGAAGAAGCACAAGGAGCTCTGTAATAGCAAAACCAGGCCTGATTTGCATAGTAAGTTCCAGGCCAACTGGGGTTACAGGGAGACCCTGTCTTAAAAAATATATTTCTAACAGGCCATCAATCCATAATATAGATTTAACACTCTCATTTTAAGAAGTTTTACCAATAAACAATAATAATGGTATTCTTACTTTAATGCATAAAATGATCAGTATCAGAAAATGCTACAAGCTAACTCAAGTAGCACCGACCTCTGATCTCTCATTGAATCATCCTAGCTAATCTAACTGCTTCTTATTTAAATCAAGCTCACAAGAAAAAAAATCTGTTCTGTATGAAAATGAAATTAGTTTTCACTTAATTTTTTTCTTTTCACAGATCTATCTGCTAAATATTGTATATAGTGATTTACTGTAGCATATATATCTTTAATTCTCACATAACAGCTCTTTAAGGAAAGTTCTACTATAACACCCTGTGCAAATAAGGAAAGTAACACCTTAAATTAAAAACAAAAACTGAATTTTTCTCAGGTTTACTTTACTCCATAACCTTTACGTTCAAAACACTCTAAACCCCCAAGTACGCAAGTTAGCAAACTAGAACTCAATAGGGAATGAATATCACAATGTTATTTTTCTGCAATCAGTGCATACAACTGTGTGCTATGCTATTAAACCTCCCAACCCCTTAGCCTGACATCTAACATACCTCAAGCATAGCCACCATTAATGATGTCAGTTTGAGTTAGAGGAAATTCATTGTGGTAGGTATCACTACAACTCTAAAAATATTTTATTATTTTTATTTTCATGTGTATGAGTGTATTGCCTGCATGTACGTAAGTGCACCCATGTCGTGCAATGCTGGAAGTCGGAAAAGGGCTTCGGATTCCCCTGGAACTGAAGCTAAGGATGGTTCGTAGCCGCCATGTGGGTGCTGGGCATCGACCTGGGTCCACTGCAATAGCAGTCAGTGCTCTTAACGGCTGAGCCGTCTCTCCAGCCCCATTTCTAAAATACCAAATTTTCCTTCCCTTCTGGGCACTCAAATACACACTTATCTCCATCCAGTTTGGAGGAACAAGTGATTTGACATGTCCAATGAGAACTGAGGGAAAGTATGCAGTACCGGTTAATATAGGAGAAAAAAGGAAAGACCACCCTATCATGCAGTCCCTTCCCTTGCCCACATACAGTGAAGAGTAGAACTGTTGTAAGACACTGGAGCCTGTACTACCAAGCTACTGTCCTGGGATGGATCTTTACCCACAGTGGTACATCTTATCAATAAGAGCAAGATGTAGAAGTTAAAAGACTGAAATATTAGAGTCGTTTGTTACTGCTACATAAGCTTGACAATCATGACAAATGCACATATGTTCCTTTCTACTTTATAAAGATAAAGGCTGTTGCCTGCTCCCATCTTCCTACTCCTACTTTCTCTTTTTCTGTTAAAGACTGAAATATTAGAGTCGTTTGTTACTGCTACATAAACTTGACAATCATGACGAATACACATATGTTCCTTTCTATTTTATAAAGATAAAGGCTGCTGCCTGCTCCCATCTTCCTACTCCTACTTTCTCTTTTTCTGTTAAAAAAGCCACAAGGATAGGTGAGCCCTTTATTGATTAGTAAGAGGCTAACCATGAAACAGAATGCTACCTGACTTTTAATGTTAGCATCTCTGCTACAAATAACGCTGTTGGCTTTAAATTGGAGGTTTACTACATTCCAAATTGGAGAGAAAGGGGAAAGGCTCCTCAGTGCTTAGTTGTATCATAGAAAGGGGAAGATTCCACTGGGTGTAATTACTAGAAGTCGCAACCAGTTTCTCTCCTATTTTAAAAATCTGAATTATTGGGTCCGAGCTATCAGCAAGATTTCTGTTTTTAGTTCCTGAATTCCAAACCAAAAGGAAAATAGTAGCTTGGTAATCGATTCCAATTACTGAATGTCTCGAGCTATCCTAAGTTGTTACTCATAGCATTTATGATTATTTGAGCCTGAAAAATTCTTATCAAGTCTGTTCTGTTTCAGTAGTATTTTATAAATACTCAAAGTGAACTCACTTACATGGACGTATTAAGGAGAAGAATATCATTCCAGAGAGCTTTCATTTTCCTTTTTTTGTAAAATGCATGATTCCAACTACACAATGATAACCTCCCTCCTCTAGTTCTACCCTCCTAATGACCTTGTGATATTATGTATTATATCCTTATGCATCACAATTCTGTAATACTGTATATTGTGGAGTTTATCCCATACTTCTCAGCTAGAAGAAATTAGCCCTAATACCTTTAAGAAGTTAGCGTCTCTAAGTTAGATAAGTTTATCTATCTCTGTGCTAAAGTTCTTGTGGTGATTTGAATAAGAATGTCCCCCATATCCTTCAAGTATTTAGACATTTTGTCCCCAGCTGGTGGTGCTGTTTGTGGAGACTTTAGGAGGTGCAGCCTTGCTGGAGGAAGTGTGTCACTGGGGGCTGACTTTGAGAGTTCTTTTTCTTCCCACTCAAATCCAGGCCTCCTCCCCATCCACGCCTCCCCATATCCCCACCTCCACCATCGAACCCTATGCACCCTGCCATATATGCTGAGTCCTACTCATTCAGGTGTTTGTACCCAAATGTCCTTCAGTGTAAATGCGTCCACCGGAGTCTAGTCAGCCCATCAAGTGGTCATGTGTAAATCATACTTTCCCTCACCCAGCAGCAATTAGGCTCAAATAGTTCTCCATCTAGTGCTGGCCTACCACCTATTTTTCACCTCTTCTTTGGGCCCTTGTTTCATTGAGCTGACACAGGTCCCACACTCAACACCACGGCTGCCATGGGCTCACATGAGCAAGTCTCAAGTGGCTTGGAAGCCTCCACCTCCCTGTGTTCATGAACCAGCCATGGCTCTAACAATTTTTCTGCCTCCTCTTCTGAAATGGTCCCTGAGCCATGGGTGTGTAAGGTTCAATACAGGAGTCCCATCCTATACTCTACAGTCTCTTATTCTCCAAAACTTAGCCATTTGTGGCCTTATGTGTGCATCACACTCTGATGTACATGGAACCCTCAGTGGTTAGAGTTGAGGGGTGCATTAGCCCACTTTGAGAGTTCTTAAGCTTTGGCAGATTTCCAGTCCCTCTCTGATTCCTGTGACTTCTTTAAGATGTAATCACCAGACTACCTCTGCCACCATGTCTGTTATGGACTATGACACCTGGAACCATAAACCAAATAAAATCTTCCTTCCATAAGCTGCTTTGCTCATGGTATTTTATCACAGCCACAGAAAAGTAACTAATACAGTGCTTCTTAAGTTGACCTTCCTAGACTTGCATGCTAAGACCATGTTTTTCCATTTTAAAAGGGAATAGGAAAACTAATTTTCTCACTTAACATTTAAAACTTAAAGAGAATGTAACTTTATGAAGAATAATGGTATAGGATCCAATGGTTATTACCAAAATGAACATAAAAGTGTATATACAACATGAACTGATGAAAGTGAGTTAATTAACAATAATCAAGTGGCTCATGACAGACTATAATAACTCAAGAGCAAGGGGGTCTGAAGCATCTGACTTCTGTAGGCACCTGAACTCATGTGCACAGGACCAGCTCACAAATGCACACACATGCCCATAATTAACATAATAAAAAGGTTTTTAATTGAATCTAAGACATTTTAGTCTTTTGAAAATAAAACAAGCAAATATAAAAAAGTAACTATATTATTTGAGCTTGTCTAAAACTACGCTTCTATTGTATCTTCAATTTTTCATCAATAATACCTTATATAAGAATACACAAGTGTGCCAATGTTTTAACTATATGTATGTATCAACAAGGCATTTATATATATAGATATATTCCAAAAGAATTTTTTAGGATGATCTTAACTTGCTATGCAACTTGTACTGTACAACTTACTGATCTAACAGAAAAGAGAGAGATTAGGTTTAACCTATCCTGATCAATCATCACAGTTATCCTTCATAGACTTTTGCCTTAACTTCATAGATCTCTTGAAACATGAAATACTAGAGATTAGATTTTATGACAGCAACAGGCTCTCAATCATTCAACAGGGTTATATTTTTTGTAATGAAACAATCAAAAAGCATCAAAGCTTTCAATTCCAATTTTCCCAATAAGATAAATTGTCTAGAGTATAAATATTGTAGTGAAAATTAACAAGCCTAAATTGTTACTAAAGTAGCTTTCTTAAAACTTCTAACACATAAAAATGTAAAGTCTAAGCTGAGCTAAATTATAAAGGTAAAATTGTTCTTAATGTTAAAAATTTAAATATATTGATAAAATTCATTATAATTAGTGCTCAATAATTTATAAATTCTATTTCATTCATTTCTATTCTTTCAAATGAATTAATTGCATACCAGCTATGAAGCATTATAGTAGGTATTACTAAAACTTAAAATATTTGTAGTTTTCACTGTTTGTACATGCTTGCTGAGATATATTTAAAAAGGTTGCCCAAGCCTAGCCAAGACAATCTCTCAAGCATGTTTCAGCAAAATGTGCAGATCTTGTTGAAATTACTGTAATTTCAACAATCATTTAAGACTAACATGGCAGTGTGGTACACGCCTTTAATCCCAGCACTTGAGAGGCAGAGGCAGACAGATCTCTGTGAGATCAAGGCCAGCCTGGTCTATATAGTGAGTTCCAAGCCTGCTGAAGCTACAGGGAGACCCCATCTTAAAAAGACAAATCATGATCATCATCATCATCAAAATCAACATCATCATCATCATCATCATCATCATCATCATCATCCATGTCTGCAAGCCCCAGATATCTATCAAACAAAAATCAAAACAGATGAGGTACGTATTTGTCTTTCTGACAAGAAACCACTCAAGGTTGATGCAGCACAGAAAGATGCCAAAACTGTAGACAGACTGTCTAATTTATTGTACTATAGTCCTGAATTTTGTATACCATGGTTCGGACAAGTCTGAGGGGGAAAGGTAGAAGTGAGAGAGGCTGTGCTAGCTAACCATGTTCTCTTTATCCAAACTGAGTCACAAAGTCACCTGAAGCTGCAAGGACCAGAAGAACCACATACTCTATCATGAAAAGATAAGCTTGGCACTTTGCTGCCTTTGTAACAGAGGAGAATCTGTGACAGAGAAATAAAGTGAGAAGGGAAATTCAGTGAACACAGTGAGACTGCAGAGAAACAACACAACATGTAATCTTGGAATTATTATTTTGTTTTTCCATTGAGCATAAGTCTAAAAACATTAAATCAATTAGGCTATAACAGCTATTGCATAGTAACATCAAAAACGATATTCACATATTTAATAGGGAATTTATGATCAATAAATATTATGAGATAAAATTAAAGTCCAGAATACACAATATTGTATAAACAAATTTCTCAAACCAAAACATTGTAAAGCAAAACTTAAGCTTCTTTGTGCATACAACGAGAGTGAGAGAGAGAGAGAGAGAGAGAGAGAGAGATTGAGACTTCTAAGAAAAGCATAATACTATATATTGAGCTAAATACTAGTGTTTTTATTAATGTCTCAAGTTAGCACACAAAGTAATAGGTTTCATTATAGAAAAAATATATAAATAGCCTGTATTTTTAATACAACTATATTATAGATACTAATAAAAAATTCATAACCATTTTAAAGCCAACTCCCCATCTCTAAAAAAAATAGCAAAAAGGAAACTAATATTTAACTATGTATTTGATTGTGACTAGGCACTTTTCATTTTCCTTTTTATGTTCTACATAATTTCACAGAGAAGAAAAGTTTAATTAATATCAAAAGTTGTTCTGTAAGCACCTTTCCCCTTATACCTGAATACAAAAATATAATCAGGAGGTGAAATTATAAATACAAGTTTTAAAACCAGTATTCCCAAACTCTAACAAAGTGAATAAGTAACTAGGATGCTCCTAACATTTACCTCAAAGTTATCAACATAGAGATAATATAGAACAATATATATTTAATTCACCGTATACTCAATAATTGTCTTACTCAATAGGGGATATCACATAAGAAGAAAAATACATAGATGAAGATATTATCATCCTAAGTACACTTTCAGATAAAAATCATGTGCAGCAGAGTAGTACATTTCAAGCATTCAAATTAAAAACATATGACTTACCTCTAAATTCCAAGTCTATTTCTTAGCTTTGTTCCCTAGAATCGTTAGGGAAAAATGTGGGTGCAAAGTAGAAGCAGAAAGTCATTGTCATGTAAAAAGAATAGGTAATCACGAAAGATCAGAAAATAGGAACTCGGGCCTCCAGTCTCTTCATCCTCAACCAAAAACCAGATCATATGGTCTTTGGCATTCATTGGAGAGCTAAACAGACTCCTGGAAGCTACACTGGAAAATGATCCTTCCTCCAGGATACTGTGCTTAGCAGTGTCTGAAACTGGACTCCAAATAGAGCACAAACACAATAGGAAATCTACTGGGCTGTCAATGGCTTTGAGATCCTGAGTGGAATGGAGTAAGAATTTTCTTTGACAATTTATTATCAATACAAAGTACATGGTACATCTTGAAACTAAACTCCCATTCCATAAAAATGTTTCTCATAAAAATGGAATACCATTTCATTCACTTTTCTAAAAATAACAGACAGAAATCTTGGAAATTTTCCCATTTGTGTACTATGTTGTCATATGGAATCGAATGACTACATTACCAGCAATGTTATTTGAACCATAATGAACAATTTTTAAATTCAATAAATATGAGTTAAAATGTTAATATCTTGTTGGATATGATATTGGCAAATTTCCCAATATTAAAATATCATTCTTTCCAGTAAGGGATCCCTTCAGTAACTGTCTTTCTAACTCCGTCTTTGTTAACAAAGCTATATGTAAACATACTAAGATAAATTTTTCAACATTTTCCTCACAACCTACTCTCTGATATGTGAACTATATCTACTCCTACCTTTCTAGTCAAAACAGCTAATCTTGTATGTTAAGATTTATAAGTCTCAAGCAGGTGAGATGGTTCAGTGGATAAAGGTGCTTACTACATAAGCCTAGTGATCTGAGTCCAATCCTTGGAACTCACATAAAAGTAGAAGGAGAAAACTGACTCCACAAAGTCATGCTCATCTCTTCACACATGTGGCATTCATACTCCCACATACATATGCATCATGTATACGCACATAATAATAATAAAAAATTCAAAAACACTTATCAGTCTGGTTTCCTGAAATCTGTGGATAGTTCCTAAGTATTTTCATTCCAAAAAAATACATAAAAGTTTTGTTGCTCCTTATCATAGGCACTAGGCACTGCTAGTACCCTTTCCAGATTGCCCTAAAAGGCTGATGAAGTCCTCCCAAACCTGCTGTGAGCACTGGCTGCTGTAATAATAATACATTCTACCCAATGAAGAATAGAAAGAAATAATGTTCCTTCACTAGGAAGTAATAGTACTGCCATTCCCACCCCAGGAACAGTACAAGAGCAACTGATCTCCTGATATGAGGACACCAAAGTTTAACACTTGCCTCAAAAGAGAAAACACTGTCTTGTAATTTGTACTCTAGAGTCAACACTCCAAAACATATGTCTCCCCACACATATCCAGCAAGGCGCTGTCAAAATTACGTGCTTCCTCAGTTCCTCCCCTTCCCTATCAATCTTCCACCACCTCCTGTGATAGGTAAAATTGATTGTCAACTTGACAAGACCTAGAGCCACCTAGGTGACAAGGCTCTGGGCATGACTGCAAGGAATTTTTCTTTTCCTTTTCAAAATACTGAAGAACAAGCTAGGCTTGGTAGCACAGGCCTTTATTGCCAATGCTTGGGAGGCAGAGGTAGGCAGATCTCTGTAAGATCAAGTTCAGCCTGGTCTATATAGGGAGTTCCAGGCCAGCTGGGGCTACAAGGAGACCCTGTTTCAAAAAGACCGAAAAGAAAACTAAGGAACAGAAGTGTTAGGCATACTAAATATACATCATACCTGTAAGGCACAACCTTAGAAAAACTGATGAAATTGATCACAGACACCCAAATGCAGGAGTCTTAAAAGGAATGAAATTTCCAAACATGCCAAATTAATTATTTTAATTAAAATAATCATAAAGTTTCATACGATTTTGTGAAATTATAAAATAAGGCAAATCTTTATCAAATGCCATAGCATCATATGGTAGAACTCACTGCTTTAAAGGCAGGCTTAACCATCATTATGATAAAGTACTATAAACAAGCAATATGGAATCTACCCTATTTTAACCATAGTTAATCCTCAAATGAAGAATTACTTAATTTCTTATATGTTTTGGGGAAAAATCACCATGATTCAAACTTTTATGCCTAACCATATGCAAGCAAGAGAGAAAAGTTTCAAATAAATACATTTCCTTTTAACATCACTGTTTCCTTGAAAAAGTACTGGAAACATTCATTATTTCAATGAAAAATAAGTTATATTTAAAAAGTCAAAAACAGGGGGCTGGGGAGATGGCTCAGCAGTTAAGAACACTGACTGTTCTTGCAGAAGACCCAGATTCGAATCCCAGCACCCACATGGCAGCTAACAACTGTCCATAACTCCAGTTCCAGGGGATCTGACAGCCTCTTCTGTCCTCCAAGGACATAGCACGATACAGGTGCACTTACCTGCATACAGGCATAACACTCATACATATAAAATAAAAATAATAAATAAAATATTTTTTAAAAAATCAAAAACAATGGAATTATATTAAGGAACTGTCAAGATCAGACACAGAAATAGCAGCAATAAATTTGGGGCAGTGGGGGAAGACATGGCTAGGGGGAGAGGATCTAAACACCATCAATCTATATTGTAGGAGAATCACAAAAATTCAATTAACAAAAAGTCCATACATCATATTTTCCCCAGAATTTCAATTTGCTTTCTTGAGAATGTTTTTCAGAATATATAATAGGATAAGAAATGGAACCTTCCATACTAAAATGAAGCTTGCATCTATTCAGAAAACCTTGCTTAGTATCTGCATTGATTGACAATAATATTTATTTACATTTTAGATATTTATTATATACACAATGTATTTATTAATATAACGGAGCATAAATTAATTGAAAAATGAATGACTTGACAGTTCAAATCACTTTGTTAAAATTTTCTTGCTTTTTATTTTACTTTAATGTGTTTCATATTTTAAATACATTCAGCATTTAGCACTTTTTTTAAAAAAAAGAAAGAAAATATACTGATTTACCCTTGATTGACAAATAATGCATGAGCTGAATTATGTGCACACAAAATGCCTATGTTTAAGCATTGACTCCCAGTATCTCCAAGTATTTGGAGATACAATCTTGAAACAAGTGATTAGTTGAAACATACTGTAGAATGGGCCCTGATCCAGTGACTGGTATCCTTACAACAAGAATAAATTTATGTACAGACCTTGTATATATCCACAAAGAGGAGAGACTATGTAAAGACACAGCAAGAAGGTGGCTATCTCTCAGGTGAAGAATGAAAAAGAAACTGGACCTGCTGAAAACTTAACTTTGGGCTTAAACCTCCAGAACTGTTGAGAAATAAATTTCTGCTGTTGAGTCACACAATTTACAGTATTTTGTTATGGCAGCTATAGAAAACTAACATAGATGAGTAACTTTTTAAAAAACATTTTTTGAATTTATAACAAACAATAAAATTAAAGTTAGCACAATATGAAAGCCAATGACAAGAAGCAATTTTATGTAGAAATGCAATTAACCTTTCAGGAAAACAATTTGGTAGTTAAGTTTGGAGTTTTAGAAAAGCTAATACATTTTGGCCTAGTCATTAGATGCCAGATAATCTTTTAGAGTACAATCCTGAGACTATAAGATGAAAATACTAACCAAGGTATTAACTAAAATCAATAATTATTAATAATAAATTATTATTTACC
>NW_008354281.1:6342086-6359058 GCF_000622305.1 Nannospalax galili
TCTATATATATGCTTTTTTTTCACTTGATATTGGTAGAAGTCAAAGGTCATTATTCTAATAACAAATCACTGAGAAGTGTATTGGAAATCAAAAGAAACTAAGACTTTGCTTTATGATCAAGATTTTATCTGTTTAAAGTTAAGCTCCACTCTTTTTTAAAAAAAATATATTTTGTTATTTTTATTTTATGTGTATGCATGTATTGCCTCCATGTATGTAAGTGCACCTGTGTTGTGCAATGCCTGCAGAGAACAGTACGGCCTGTCAGATCCCCTGGAACTAGACTTACAGGCGGTTGTTAGCTGCCATGAGGGTGCTGGGACTCAAACCCAGGTCTTCTGCAAGAACAGCCAGTGTTCTTAACCACTGAGCCATCTCTCCAGCCCCTTTTTAAGTAATTTTCTTTTTTGGGAGGGGGGGTCATTTTGAGACAGAGTCTCCCTGCAGTACCAGCTGACCTGGCACTCACTATGTAGACCAGGCTGGCCTTGAACTCACAGAGATCCTCCTGCCTCTGCCTCCCAAGTGCTGGGACCTAAGGCATGCACCACCACACTGGACTAAGCTAAACTCTTAAAAAAAAAAAAAAAAAAAAAAACTAATCTCATATATTTGGCTATTTTTCTAATTATTTTTCACTTCAATTATAGTTACATTAAATTAATGTTAGTATCACATAAGATATAAAGCTATTTCTTAATGCTAATCCTCAAATGTCTACAGATGTATAATCAAGTAAAATCACAAATAGGATTCAAACAAATTTGATGGAGGCAGTATGAGAATTTAAACAGATGCTAAGAGACTTCCAACATCAGAACCATCTGTAAAGACCTTAGAAAGAAAGATGTCTACCTGATTGGTTAACAAGGCTCCCCCTGCATTTCTGTAGCCAGAGGCAGATTAGAAAGAGCACCATCAGGCTGTGAAAATTGAAAAGCTTACTATGATTCACTTATTTGACAGTGGAAATTTACAAAAAAAAAAGTTATCAAGTCTAAATTTTGCAGTATTTAAGAATAAGTATTCAAAAAAGGAGATGATTCATAAAGTAAGTTCATATATAAGAGCTATTAAGAAAAAAGTCAACTCAAATACAGAAGCAAATTTTAGAGATTTGTAGCATTTCTTATTTCTTGCGATCAAAACAAAAAAGGAATTAACTTCCTGATAGAGGAGTGTGTAGGGGGAGGGAGGAATTACAGTAACTAATTAGTTGGAAATAAACAAAATCATTGCCGAGAAGCATTTAAAACCTAAAAGGGTTCAGAAAACCCAATTTATTATTAGCACAGACAAAGAAGTTTCCTCAGGCAATGTTCCACAATCTGGAGACTTAATTCATAAAACGCTAAACTGTTCAAGACTAGCTCTAAAAACTACTCCCACTGTTCTACTGATGTACGGATATGTCATGGGTAGGCTAAGAAAAAAATTTTAAGGGTTTAAATGAAAATAATCTATGTTGATAGATAAAACTGTTTCCAGAAGTTACAGGTTATAAAGTGAATATCCCAGTGCCAGGTGAGCTACCTCTATAAGTTAAGTGGTCAGTAAAAGGCCTTTGAGGCCCCTATGTCATTTGGTTGCCCACTAGAACTAGATTGTAAAACTATTACTGAAGACATGGCATCTTTGGTAGCAGGAAAAGAGAAATAAAGCTAGAACAAAGAAGGAAGCTTCCTCCCCAATGGCTGAAAGGTGATATGATGGCTTCTGGGGAGAATTGCCATCAAAAGTCTTACTCAGCTGTGGACCATGTGTAATACACTACTAACCAACCGGTCACACGAGAAATGTGTGCTGGTGCAAGAGTAATAATAGGTCAGTAAAGGAGATAACCAACAGCTTTCTGATTGTATTTTAGGCCCATTCCACAGGAAGGAATCCATGCCTGGTATCATCAAAGGCAGGGGAGGTCAAAATCCACAGTGAGGAAACTATTTGCTGTTGTTTCATTAAACAGACATGTGCCCATCAAATAGTCTTCTAAATATTTATGTTTATATCCAAAGATTAGTGAGTACAGTCATGAGCTTTGGTTACAGAAGAAGCTCCCTTTTACACTGGATAATAGTGACTACAGAGACTCATAATGGGTGAAAGTGTTGAGAGCAAGGGATTGCTGAATGCTCAGCCATAAATGGGACATTTATTATCACCACCACTTTACTCATCAAAGCTCAAGAAACATTATAGAAAACGGAGTGGAAAACACTGTAAGAGATGGAAGAAACAGTAAAGTGAGATGGGACACTTTCAGAGCACTACATTTCTGTTACAGTAATAATAAGGGCCCCTTAAGAGAAAACTCTTGGTCAAGAGAATAAAATCTCTAGCCTGCGTGGAGACACAACATTCCAGTGAGCCAGGTCAAACACCTGGCCACAGGGCCACCTAGGAAGGTGGGTTTACCTTAAGCCATGCTAAAGAGATAGGCAGAATACCTAGTGCATTGAGGTGATGAACTTTTCCTGCCCAGAATCCCCACCTCCTAATGCAGTAGCTTATCTGACAGCTGCAGACATGCAGCTTCCTTAGTCTGCCCACTTTCTGAAGTCTTCAGGAAAGCAGAGCCTCTCCTTTTTTCCTTTCTATCTCTTTTCTAACACGCTTTCTCTAACACTCTGAACTTCCCCAACATTTGGGTTTCTTTGTCACTCCTCTCCACACCATGTGGCTATTAGTCGATCATATGTCTGACCTCCACGCCGGTTTTAAACAGTCATGAGACATGGGGGTTTTTTTGTTTTGTTTTGTTTTGTTTTTCTGTCTTTCTCTCCCCCAGTCTCCTCCTCCAGGTAGCTGCTGACATTTACAGCTTACCTGCCCTGAAAGTTTTTCTTTAAACTCTAATAAAATTGTCCTTAAGCTTCTGGTTAAGTCCATTCTTAAATTATTTCATTTATGAAACTAAGACCCTTGAAAGTGGACCACAATTTCCCCTGTATCATTTCTACTGCATATTTGGTTTCACAGTTTATGTTCACAGGCACAAGACCTGTCAGCAGTATTCCACCATGGGAAGGGAGGTGGGGGCTGGGTAGAGCTGATGAGGCTCCACTCCTCCCTGAATATCTACAGGCAGTTAACAGTTGCTGAAGGAGGGAAAAACATTTTCTTCATTCGTGCAAGTACACTGAACAGTCACTGTCTAAAAATCCAGTTGTTTGCTACTATCTCCTAAAGTTGAGTGTATGAATGGAGTATTCTAAGAAAAACTCTTATAAATGTACCTGTGGAGACACATGCAAGAATATTTGTAGAAGCACACCCGCAATAGCAAATGTAGGAACAATCTAAATATTCACCAGTGGAAGAATGGGCAAAAAGGGCAAAAACTGTGATGTAACACTGTGATGAAGTATTATTAAGCAGTCAAATGAACTACCACATCCCATAATGACATGGGTGAAGTGTAAAATTAAGTAGGAAACAAAAAAGTATCTTGTTGCAAAGTTGATAAACTAATGCTTTTTAGAGGTACATTGGAAACCTACATAAAAAGAAAATGATTATAAACTTTGGGATCAAGATGATTGTCATAAATTGGAGGAGTCAAGGCTATGGGATGAAGTAAACAAACAGACATAAACTTTTATTCTACACCTTGTTTGAGATGGTACATTCATGAATATTGTTACATTACTAGAAAGTAATAGGCTTCTGATTAGCTAATATTAGGCTTGTCTTCTTGTCATAAACAATATAAGTGTGCAAAGTATATGAAGTAACCAATTGACAAGCCCCAACACAAGCTAGGACTCTTAAGAGAGAGTCTAAGTTTCACAGTTGCTCTCTGTCTGTGAACAACTTCCTAACAAGGAAGGACAAGAAGGCAGTGCCCAAGCAAAAAGAATTGGTCTTACCAAGCATAAAAATATAGTCTGGGGGCTGGAGAAATGTTTCAGCAGTTAAGAACACTTACTGCTCTATGGGTAGACTGGAGTTCAGATCCCAGCCCTCGTATCAGATGACTCACAAATGTTTGTAAGTCCAACTCCAAGGGACATAATGCCTCCTTCTAACCTCCGCAGGCACCAGCACACACAGGTGTGCATACAAACACAGATACACACACACACTCACTCATACATAAACATAATAAGTCTTTTTATAAAAAAATACAGTTTAGCATTTTTAAAAGATTAGATTGGAATTCAGACCTGTTAAAGCATCTAGAGAAGAGCTAAGAAAACAAGCTCCAGAAAAAGTACACGTTTTATTCAGGTCCTTGCCCAAATCCAAAGCAGTGCATAGGCAGACTACCTAGGATTTAATAAGACTGTCCCTCCTGAGGGCTGAAAGGTGGAGAAAATTTTCTGAAGCTATATACTACTATGGAATTGTTTTATTGAGCAAACTTAGAAAGGTATTTGTGAGAACCTCTGGGTATCAACTGAGTCTCCACAAGAGTCATGGATAGAGATAAAAAGAAAAGCACATACTAGTACTAAAATTGACAAAGGACAAAAAAAAAAAGAAAAAGAAAAAGAAAGACTACTGTCAGGCAAAGCCTAAAATCAAACTTTGACAAGTTAAGGTGGTCCTCTGTTATTCAGCTGACTGACATACAATCAGCTTCCTTTAGATGAAACACAAAGCAAAATCTCTACAAGGCACCATTTACCATGTTCAGTCTATAACACATGTAAAAGGCAAGGAAATGAATCCATAATCTTGAGAACAGAAAGCCAATAGAAAAACAGTACTGAAAATGACCTGTATGTCACAATTCACAGATAGAAGCTTTAAAGGATTTAATGGGACAGAGTATACATTACACTGAGAAAAATGGAAGAAGTTCAGCAGACAAATGCCAAGAGCGGGTGTGATGGCTTAGTTGGTAAAAGTGACTGTTGGGCAAGCATAAGGACTTAGTTTGGATCCCCAGCACCCAGGTAAAAGACAGGTGTAACCCAGCACTGTGTGGCAATACAGGCAGATACTGGTCAATTAGTCTAGCCTATTCAGTGAGCCATAGATTCAGTGAAAGAACCTGTCTCAAAAAATAAGGTAGAGAACAATACACACACACACACACACACACCACAAACATTCACATGCATTCATACCACCACAAGCGTACACGCCTCCATACTAAAACATATACAACACTCTCACACAAATACTTTTTTAAAGAAAGAAAACTAACTTTTGAGAAGCAATAAAACATTAGGGAATAGAAAGACGCCTAGAAGATAGAAAACTGTGTTCCCATAGCCACCAAGAAAGCAAACAATCAAGTTGCTAATAGTCTGGTCTTGTGATAAATATAGAAAATCTCTAACACTGATGGGCAGAAAATAACACTTTAAAACCTGGGCTCATTTTCATTGGCTTCTTGTTTCGTTAAAGTCATATACCTCTGTGCCTTAAGCAAACACGAATTAATTCTAAATCACAACTCTGGTGACTTTTTCCCAGGTAGCTGAGAAGTTGCTCATATGAACTCACAGCAATGGTAACGATAAGCAAAAGACCCATGTCGGCTCAAACCAATCCCAGCAGAGAAGTGAGGAGGGGTAAGGAACCCCAACCCGGCTAAGGAACTACTAGCCACCTATAACTACCAGGAGAGGGAGACTCTGTTTTCTTTAATGTGTGACACTAGATAGGTCAACCAGGCTCCAGGGGATGGATGCATACTGAAGGACATCTGGGGACACAAACTTGACTCGATAGACTTTAATATATATGACAGAGTACATGAAATCTGGGGGTGGGGAGCCTACAAGAGGAGTAGCTAGGGGAGGGGGTCTCAATATGATCAAAATATATTGCATGAAATTTGAAAAAATTCAATTTAAAAAAGAAAAATAAACAGGAAAAATAGATAATAAATAAATAAATAAATAAATAAATAAATAAATAATAAAGTAAATAAATAAAGTCAGACCAGGCTTACACCTGCCTGTAATCCTAGCACTTGGAATTCTCGGGATTACAATTCAAGACCAGCCTGGGACATAGTGAGTTCAAAGACAGTCGAAGTTACATAGCACGACTTATTTCAAAAAAAAAGACAAATTCTTAAAAAGTTATAATCTAAGTGTCATCATCAAGTGATAAATTATAATAGTCTAGGCAGCAGACAGCAGGGTGGATGAGAAATTTTAATCAGAAGTGTAATAAAAATACAGAATATTCTCTACAAGATTCTAATTAAAGCAAACATTAATAATTGAATCATTTGTATTGAAATGTAGTATGTAAAACTAGAGTCCAATAATTTTAAATATAAACTTAAGGTGAACACAGCATAAATATTGATAAAGAAGCCTGTATTTCAAATGATTAATACCCAGAATACACAAAGAACTTTAAAAAATCAAAAACAAACCACAATAATCCTGTAACCAATCCCACTGAAACTCACTGCAACACATACACACACAATAAAATAGAAGAAGTTAGTTAGGAAGAAAAAAATAGTCTTAATTTTCAAAAAAGAAATCTGTGTCAATAAATAAATATCAATTTCAATTCTCACTGTCAGCTACATTAGCGGAAGTGCTTCACAGAGTATGGGCATCTTACATAGAATTGTCCTCCGGCTGGCAAGCTGGACTGGCAACCTATAGACAGAAACCTTCCCAAGCTTGGTTGCACGTGCTTGCCTAGGATTGTAAACTTGACTGCGGATCTTCCGCAAGAAATGGAGGATCAGGGAGAGTTAAGTTAGTCACCCCTCTCACACAATCAGTTGGCCCTAACTGCAAGGGGGCAGGGGGCGGGGGCAGGGCACGATTAAGGGTATATAAATGAAAAACTGCCATGAGGCCTACACTTCACCATTTTGGATGGCTACTGGAAAGTAGATCCAGATCCACGCACAGAGATGGAAGGGGGGACCACCCACATTCTTGTAGGTAACCCCACACCCATTGATCTGTATGGAAGCCCAATAAACTCTTTAGTTCCCCAAATTGCAATCTGGAGAAATTATACCTTATTTTGTCATAAAGATGGTGAGAGGAGGGGGCCAGGCAGCATTTGGGTCTCCTAGAAGAGATTTTAGCAACAGGGTGATAAGGATTAGTGACAGACAAGGTGATCAACTTCTAAGGGATATTTATATTAATTAATAAAAAACATTTTGATACTCTCTCTCACCAGGCTATCCCCATTCCCACCTTGGACCCAGAACCCCTCCCATTCCCCCTGAGGCTTCCTAAATAGTCTCCTAAGCCAGGCCTTGCCCACTGTGTCTAGATTCCCCTGCACCCTGACCAGGTGCATTCTCTCTCTTCACTGTCCTTCTTCCAGCCTCGTGCCTAGTCCCTCCACTTGCTTGTCACACCTAAGACTTCCAGACTTGCACCAATACCAGCTACTTTCTCCTGATCCAGAGCCCATGCCTACTCTGCCTAGCTAATTAAACCCTCCCCAGTTGTCCCCACCGGGCCTTGGCCCTAGGCTCCCTCCTAATCTTCCTGCCCAAGAACTCCTGAGTAGCCCGTCAGAATCCAACCACTGGATCCTCTCGGTCTTGAATTGGCCCCTCGCCCTCTGGAGAGCTCTTGACTGATCAGCTTGGAAGCATCCTGTGCCCCACTTAATAAACATTTTATTGAACAAAAATATTCAGAATTGAGTGCATAGATAATATTGTAATCTATTAGTCTAAGCATCCAATTTGTATTTAATTTTGGTATGTTTCCACCATATTTGATTCAAATTTAAATGTGTCTTCATGAAAATGTTTTGCCTCCAATCCCCAATTTCCCACCTGAATACACATGACTGCCAATATGGTAATATACCTGTGATTATATCATATCATCTGATTAAAAGAGATTTTCTTGACGTGTGTTTTAAGATTACTAATCTGTTGACTCTCAGCTAATCAAAATAAATATAATCTGAGCAGACCAAACTCAATCATAGGACCCCTTGAAAGGCACAGAATATTTATTACCAGTAGCAGAAAAAGAAAACAAAATTATCCAAACACTCTCATGAATATAGCATTGAAGGGTATGAAAATGGAGGGAATCATAAGGCAAGCAATACAAGAGACCTCGAGAAACTGAGTTCTCAGATGACTGCCCCTTGGAAAACGGACTTCCTTCCACAATGAGGAATAACTAAATGCAGCCAACAATCTGAAGGAACTTAGAAAAAAAAGTATTCCCAAAAGCTTTCATGTAAGAACCAAGGCTGCTTGATTCTTTGAATTCGGTCCTATGAATCCTTCAGCTGAGCCTGACAGGATTTCTGACTTTAAAAAGCAAGACAATAAACATATGTTTTAACTCACTAAATTTATGGTAATTTGTTACACAACAACAGAAAATAAATATATGATTCATTTGCAACATTTTATAAAGTAATCTTCTTTGCATTAACCTGCATGAGAAAATAGTCTAAAAAATTAAGATTCTAAATAATAGATTATATAATCAAACCGTGGTGCTGCACTTGACTGAAGCTGTTTCTGTGCATCAGGTGCAATGTCAATAGTAAAGAATATAAATAATTATTTCCTTAGCTGCATGTGCTTCATGGGAAATATGCAAATATTCTTTAAAGTACACATTGCTTCAAGTGTACTTTCATCTTCAGATTTACATTTTGTGTAGTTTTAATAACAAGCTGTTCAGTTTCCCTAGAAAATGCAGCATATCCTATTTTTATGATTGCCACATTTCATTTTGCAATTGTGATATATTTCAGAAGAACACAAAAAATAATATTCAGAAATTGATTGCAAAAATACATTATGACCTTGGAAATTTTATAAATTTTAAAAGACTGTCAAATTACAAATAGTTATATTTTCAGCCCACACATTGCTCTAAAAACTAGAATTTCATCTTTAGCCTACTCATTCTAATTATAAATGTCATGAAATTTCCTTTAAAACTTCCTGTACAAAATGTTTTTGAAGGGTTTGGGATGTAGCTGTTAGTAGAGCTCTTATCTAGCATGTGCAAAGCCCAGGGCATGAACCCCAGCAGTGCATAAACCCCACATGGTAGTATACATGTATAATTGCAGCACCCAGGAGTGAAAGCAAGAAGATCCAAAGTTCAAGGCCATACTCAGCTACACAGAGATTTGAAGGCCAGATCTCAGTACATAAGACCTTGTGTCAAAAAAAAAAAAAAAAAAAAAAAAAAAAAAAAAGAGAAATGGCTCAGGGATTAAAAGAACCGAGGGCTCTTGCAGAACACTTCAATTCCCAGTACCCATGTCAGGTAGCCCACAACTGTTTATAACTCCAACTCGAAAGGGATCCAATGCCTTTGGTTTCCATAGCCACTTGGTCCATTCCATTTGGTGGTTTTATCTTTTCCTTTTTTAATCAGACATTTATATACAATGCAATATTAGGTCAGGTAAAATTAAAATAACATTTTAACTACCATGACCTCAAGGAAACCAAAGTTTGTAGCAAAGCTCAACTATATTAACACCCTGTGTTATAAATAAATCATACTCTTCAAAAAACATGTCAGAATCTGTATAAAACATTCTTTGTTCAGAATACAATTCTATATGTTCAAAATACAATTCAAAGCATAATTGATGCTTAAGAAAATCAACAATAGAAGTGATCAAGAGACAATTTGGATATTAAAATTCAGCAGAAAAAGATTTTAAAAAATCACTATAACAACCATGTTCAAGAAATAAAGGTTAAGGTACTCATAATAAGTAAAAAAAAGATAGAATTGTTCAACAAAGAAATATTTAATTTTAAAATGAATAAAAAATAATTCAAATGAAAATTTTAGAACAAAAAATAAAATGTTTGAAATTTAAAATTAAGCTTTTCATCTGATAGATTATGAAAGAACAGATAAAACAAGGCAATCCTAAGAACAAAGAAACACACAGAAAAAAATTACAGGAACCTGTGAGATAATATCCAAGAGCTATAAAATAAAAATAATTGGAAAATCAGAGGAAGACAGAAAATTGGAAAGAAAAATAATATGTCTGATTAATAGCCAAAAAGTCACATCAGACCCAAGTAATATAAACACCATAAAAACCATGTATAAACACATCAAAATTAAACTGCTACAAACAAAAGATAAAGAAAAATTTTGAAAGCAGTCAAAGAAATATATTAAATACAAAAATCATGACAGTGTCCCTGGCTTTTCATAAGGAACTACTTATTTATCCATCAGAAATTATCAATGCCACTTAAAAGGTTACAGAACTTCAATTTAAAAACAAAATGTTAACACAAAATTCTACAGTGAGCAAAAATAATCACAAGGAATGAATGCTAAAGATCTTTTTCATAAAAATTCTAAAGGAAGAATTGAAGAGTCAAACATTTGTATCTTTAGAAAGAAGAAACAATTGAAACAAGAAATATGTGAAAAGATAAAAGACTACTGATTCTCATCAGTTTGGTTGCAATATAAAAGACATTAAAAGGAAAACTAAAATCACTGTCAAAAAAGCATATAATGGGACTGGAGAGATGGGCTCAGCAGTTAAGAGTACTGGCTGCTCTTTCAGAGAACGCAGGATCCCAGCATCCACATAGGGGCTAACAACCATCCATAATTCCAGTTCCAGGGGATCCAACACCCTCCTCTGATCTATTCAGGCATTGCATGACACAGGTGCACTTACACTCATGCAGGCAATACACTCATCCACATAAAATAAAAATAATAAATTAAATATTTTTAAAAGCATATAGTGTATAGAAATGCTTATGAAAACTACAGTAAAGAAAGTGGAAGGAGAGATTTAAGCTTATAGTGCTGTGAAGTTTCTACATTTTTTTTACAGAAGCACAAACTAATGGGTAATACATCTGTATTAAGCAAATAGATGAAATGGAATTCTAAAACACACATTCGTCTAACTTCTACAAAGGCAGAAAAGAAAAATATCAAGGTGAAGCAATTATGTGAACAAATACACAATTAAAACATACCTAAATTCAAACATACCAATAATTGCACTAAAATTTAATGAAATGTTCTCTTTTAAAGGCAAAGATTGTTAAGGGTATTTTATTTATTTATTTATTTATTTATTTGCCACCTATATAAAGTATACATTATACAAACAACAGATATTTAAAAATTGGGGAAAATACTATACAAACAAATAGTTCTATTGCTAACAAATGAGATACACTTGCAACTAAAGAACAGGTAGAAAAATCCAAACAGAAGCAGTTTTCACTATTTAGACAAATAAAAGGGAGGCGCAGGGGAGATAAGGGTATGGAGTTATCACATGGATCTTTCTGACCATCTTCAATACAAGATGCAGACTCAAGAAACAGCTCAGACCTTTTTGTTCTTATGAGTACATGGATCCAATAGAACCTAAGATTAATATTAACAGTTTAGGTTGGGTTCTGCTATTTGCCTTTATAACTACCCTTTCTGCTTATACTATTTTCAAATGGCTTTCTATTTCAAAAAAACTGAAAATTACTGGCTGACAGCTCCCTGAGCCTCAGTCTCTTTAAATGTCAAATGAAGCTTGTGATGCACCAGCTTGAAGAGTTTGAAGAGAAATACAGTTAATGTAAAAGATAAGGCAGATATTAGTAGCTAACACCTTAAAAAGAAATAAGAAATAAGACCAAGCAAGGTATGGGACACCACTGGAGCACATCTGTGTCCAGGACAGGCAAGAGGGCTGAGGTCTACTCACTGAAGCTGAGGCTTAGCTTGCTCTGCCCAGCGCTGCCCACCTGGAAAGGAGTGGTGGCAGCTTGAGTCACTTTGAGCCTCAGTCACTTCCAGACTATGGCTTACTTTACTAACTGTTCCCTGACATTGTAATTTGCCATGTAGGCCGGGCATGACACTTCTCAATCTCTTTCTCTTTGACAATTAGATCTCTTTTCAAAGTTTACTGGTTAGTTATTTCTGGAGGTATAGAGGGATTATGTTGAAAATTGAGCATAAGCATGGAGAACTATCAAAAAATATTATAAAACAGTATACAGAGGGTAATCCCAAGGAAAAAGAGATAGTCACCATGATTTTTAAGAGTCAACTAATGAAGGAAATATGAAGTCATATATGTATAGGTGGCTAGTAACAGAATGTAAACAGAGCAAAAGTTGAGAGAATCAAAAAGAGAAACAGAAAATTCTATAATCCTAGTTAATTTTTAACGCCTTTATCTCAACAAATGAGAGAAAAAAGTAAGATAAATCATTAAGGTAACAGAAGATCTGAATAACCACTGTGAAATATTATATAATTGATAGAATGCAAAACTAGGTGTATAATATATTTTTCAAGTACATGTGGTATGTTCACCAAGAAAAATATTACAGTGTGCAATAAAACAAGTCTTAATAAATTGAAACTTGTATTTTCTCTTACAAGAATAAAACTACATCAGAAATAAATAGCAATATACTTTTAAATCAAATATTTAGAAATTAATATACAATATATTTTATTAATTCTTAGAGATTTTCATAAAATGTATTTTGATCATTTTACCCCCCCATCTCCTCCCAGATTCATCCTTATCTCCCACCCAACTCTGTGCTCTTTTTTTTCCCCCTCCAGTCCAAGGTATGCTGCCCAAATATTCCTGAATGTGGATTCTGTCCTTAAGCATGTATCTACCAGGTGGCATACCCTGAAAGAAAACCGACTCTTCCTCTCCCAAAAGCTATCAAATGCCAAGAGCGCCTCAGCTATAGCCGTAGTGCCCACTTCCCCTGCCATGCTCGGATTCTGTCTGGTAGATCTTGTGCATGCTGTCACAATTTCTATGAATTCATATATGCAAACTGCCTTGTTGTCTGGAAAACAGCTTCCTTGTAGTCATATACCACCTCTAGCTCTTACAATTTATGCTTTTAAATAAACATGAATTAGAAGAAATCACAAAGTTCCACTTTAAGAAAGTTAAAAAACAAGAGGAATGTCTGACGTGGTGGTGTGTATCTCTAACCTCAGTCCCCTGGAGGCAGAGGCAGGCAGAACTCTGGGAGATTAAGGCCAGCCTGGTCCACATGATGACTTCAGGCAGGCTGGGACTAGGAAGACCCTGTACAAATAAAAAAAGAGGAAACTAAATCCATGATAAATTAAAGACAGGAATAATTAGCTGGGCATAGTGGCACCTTTGATCCCAGCACTTGATGCACAGAGGCAGAGGCAGGTGGCTCTCTGGTCTACGTAGGGGGTACCAAACCAGCTGGGGCAATAGGGAGACCCTTTCTCAAAAAAAAAAAAAAAAAAAAAAAAAAAGGTCAGTAGGATAGTAAGTAAGGGCTGGAGAGATGGTTCAGCGGTTAAGAGCACTGACTGCTCTTGGAGAAGACCTGGGTTCAATTCCCACCACCCACATGATGGCTAACAACCACCTGTAACTCCAGTTCCAGGGTATCCGATGCCTTCTTCTGACCTCCGTGGGCATTGCACAACATGGGTGCATGTACACGCATGCAGGCAATACACTTGTACACATAAAATAAGAATAATAAATAAAATATTTTAAAATATAGGGTCAGTAATCTGTGAAATATTAGAAAAGAGAAAATTAAGAAATTCAAAATAGCCAGGTGTAGTGGTGCACACCTTTAATCCTATCACTCTAGAGGCAAAAGCAGATGGATCTCTGTGAGTTTAAGGCCAGCCTAGTCTAAATAACAAGTTCCAGGTCAGTCAGCACTACATAGTGAGACCCTGTCTTATAAAAAAAAAGCCAAAACAAAACAGAAAAAAAAAGATGATAAATTTCCAAGCAAAAAAATCCCCAAATGAATCAAGACAAATTATAAAGTACCAGTGTCAAAATAAAAGGAAATTAACACTATAGATTTCATACATGATAGAGGGAAATAAAATACTACAAATTTTATGAGTATTAGTCAACTTATATAAAATAGAAAATTTATGGAAAAATAAAAACAAAATTAAGAAAATTTAGAAGAAATTGTAAATAGGCTGTTTATGGTCAACAAAATAAATTTTTTATCAAAACTTTCAAAGAAAATTTTCATCCAGTTGGTTGGGATGATTAATTATTGAGGGAAAAATAACATCAATTTACATTAAAGTGTCATGAAAGAGAGAAGTAAAAAGGATGCCAAATTTATTTTATGGGGTCAGAGTAAAATTAATGGGAAAATTTGCAAAAGGCATGTTAATAAAAGAAAATTATAAAATATCTTTCATGAACATAGATGCAAACATTGCTTATCAAACTCATAAAAAAACCAAGCAATATATAAAATGAATAACATATCATTACCAAGTGGGATTTAGCCCAGAAAAGCAAAGTTGGTTTAACTCAAAATAATATTAGTATAATTCACAGTATTAGCAGAATCCAGGAGAAGCAGCATATAATCAGTAGCTACAGAAAAAGCAAGTCACAAATGCAAACTCATTCATGATTTTTAAAAAGCTGTTGTTAAACCAGGAGACTTTCACATTTTTTAATCAGACAAAAATTATGCATATTTCAGTAGCTCAAAGTGAAAATACAGGGAGTCATATCACAAAGGTCCAAGACGCAACTTTAGGTATAATGAAAACTTGACAAAAATAAAAAGGTAACTGGCAGATACAAAGTTCATTTAACAAAATAACTCAAATAATTTTTAAAACTATAGACTATAAAATTCCACTTACAGTATATTAGAAAGCTTTAATTTATAGATTCCAAAAGTACAATACAATTAAAAACAACCCTTCACTAGTTATCTTAACTAGTCAGCACCAGACAAAAGTGGAGGGTTTTAGTGTCAATTATTCCTGACTTGACAGATTTAACCACTCACTGAGTCAGGTGATGGGGTTCAATTCATGATATTTTTATTTTAGAAAAGTCCTTAAAAAATTTTAAAGGTAAATATAAGGCCAACAGCATTACCGAAAACTTTTCAAAACCTTATTTTTGACAATATTGTTGAAGAAAAAAGTCTCCTTTTGCAAAACCTAACCAATCTACAAAACAACTATTAGAGCTCATAAGTGAAATTTGCAGAGCCAAAAGACACCAGATCAAGACCATGTAGCAGAAAGAATACTAGAGGTAAGAGGTACCACAATACCAGGTTTGAATTATGTTACAGAGTCATAGTGACACAAAAACCATGGTACTTCCCCATCTATCTGTCTATCTATCATTTATCTATCTATCCATCAATCTTTATACATACTAATGAAGACCCACAAATAAATCCACACAGTTAGAGTCACTTTATTTTCAATAAAAGAGTCAAAAACATAACCTCTTCAACAAATGATGTTGGGAAAAACTGGATATTCTCATGTACAAGAATAAAGCTAGATCCATGTCTTTCATCAGATACAAAAATCCATTCAAAATGACCAAACAGTGGCTAAAGGATGGCTAAGTCAGTAAAGTGGGTACTGCTGGAGAGGCAAAGGTAATAGGATACCTGTAGCTTGCTGGCTAGCCAGTCTAACTCCAAGTTTTGAGATTCTCTCTCAAAAAATAAGGTGGAGGGCCAGCAAGATTGCTCAATGGATACAAGCAATTACCACCAAGACTGATGTCCAGAATTTGATACCTGGGTTGTCCTCTGACCTCACGTACATGTCATGGCAGGCATATGTCCAAAATAAATAAATAAATAAATAAACAAACAAATAAATAAGGTGGAAATGAATTGAAATGACCAAAATTCTCTAAATGTATGAAGTGCTCAAAAAATAGAAGTTAAAAAAAAATGTGTAGAGTGATTTAGGAAGGCAACTAACATTGACTTCTGGCCTCCACATACCTGTGCAAACACATGTACATGCACACAAGAGCACATACACACACACACACACACACACATACACACACAGTATCAAACACTTTAAAGATCTTAAACTCTGAAACTACTAAAGGAAAACACATGAAAAACACTTCAAAATATAAGTATAGGCAAAGACTTTCTGAAAAGGACTCCAATAGCTCAGAAAATAATAGCAAGAACTGACAAGTGGAAATGCACGGAATTAAAGATCAAGCACTGCAAAGGAAACAGTCATGGGAGTGATGAGACAGCTATAGAATGGCAGCTAGGCTTTGCCCACTGTGAATCTGACAGGGGATATTTAATATAAAGAACTCAAAATGTTAAATACCTCCAAATTACTCAAACAATAAATGGGTACATTTTAACAATTCTCAAAAGAGAAAATACAAATAGTCAATAAATATATGAAAAAAATATTTGACATCTTTAGCCAGCAGAGAAATACAAATCAAAAATTAGTCTATTACCCCAGACAGAATGACAATCAAGAAAACAAACAATACAGCTTATAGAGACTGATTTGTGTCCCCACATGTCCCTCAGCATGGGTCTGTCCACCAGAGCCTGGTCAACCTACCCAGAATTTCACCCCTGTAAGACACTGTCTCTTCTCTTAGCAGCCATCAGTTGCCAAAAGTTCCTTAGATTGGGCTGGGGTTTCTTACCCACTTCCCCATGTCTGTGCTGGCATTTTGTGCCATATTGGGCAGGGGGCAGGGGGTTGTGGAAGGCAGAGGGGATCTAAATACAATCAAATTATATTGTTTGAAAATTGCAAGAACTCAATAAAAAAATTAATTTTGTTTTTATTGAATTTTGTCATATTTCATGCAGAATATCTCAAACAATCTGAATCATCTTTTAGCCCCATCCCCATGAACACCCTCCCATAGCCCCCTCAATGGAACCTATATACTCTGTCCTGGGTGTTAAGGCCCACTGTGTCAAGTCTGTGTCACCAGACTGTCCAAAGTGCAAGACCATCCACTTGTGGTCTAATCAGACCTCTCTCATCTATCTGTCCAAACACTTATCATTTTCCTCTTTTTAATAAATTATTTATTTAATAATCATATAATTAGAAGAAAGATTTCATTACAACTGCATTGACACATTCAATAACAATTTTCAGAGCTAAGATGGCATCTCTTTCAAAATTTGCTGTAAATTTTTAAGTATACAGTTGAATTAATACAGTTATACAATATTGTACTCTATCTAAACCCTAT
>NW_008354281.1:6359189-6364838 GCF_000622305.1 Nannospalax galili
ATCACAATCGGTTACATTCTGAGTTCCTTGGCATCTGAGCATGGATATAAAGTCATCAGGTAGATTTCAATGGTAATGTTTTTCACATCTACTAATTATTAAGGACCAAATTTTTATGCTTTGAAAAAATTTTTTTAATTTATTTATACACCCACTTCCCAGGTAGCACCCTCCCATAGCCTCCCTCCCCCCTACTAGAGCCCTTATACTCTGATATCCCGAATACTGTCTTCTGTCCCCACTACTTGCCCTTCTGGTCAATCTAGTCAGCCTATCTAGAGGTCTTTGTTTTAGGAAGGTCAGCTGTTCCTCATCTAGCAGTAATCAGTTGTCTATATTCCTTTGGATAAGATTGGGGTCTGCTGTTTATTTTCCCAGTTCTGTGCTGGGTTACTATCTGGGAATCCCTTTGGCCACCCTGGCCAACAACTCAAAAGAAGGTATCGCTTGTCTGGCATTGTTTCTTGTTATGTAGCCTTTAGCTATGCATATGGACTCTTATGAAGTTATGTTGACCCATTTAATCTTTAGTTATACTTTCCTTTTGGGCGTTTAAGGCCACACAGTTGATCCAGATAAACAGATTTACTTTTACTCTTAAGGTCGTTTGAGGATCTGTTCCTCAGTGGACACATGGGCTTGGGAGGAGCCCCTGGCTCCTTTCTTTTACCAGTTCTGCCTATGTGAAGATAAGTCAAAGGTCCTGCTCGACCATGGTTGGCTTCGCTTGGAAGCATGGAGGAAGTGATTCCTATGTGTTGACCCTCCTCTTTATAGACTGGACACTGGTTCAAGTCCATCTGGTGGGGTCTCCTTGGCCTCCTTGATCAAGAGGACAGGTGACCCACCACCATTATAGGACTATGAGAGATGCTCATAGTCCCCTGGAACTAGTTGACCTAGGAGGGCAAGGAGCAAAAAATGACCTTTATGTCCCTCTGACCAAATTATTATAGACCTCAAAGTATATCTGTTAAACACCCAAGAAGGTTAGTTCCACCAGACTGGTATTTTTAATTATTGTGTGTCATGTAGATAAATCTTAGGCAAAGACCAGTTGTTCTCAGATAAACCTTACCAAAACATGTATTTCTTGATCTTCTATGCATAATTTGTTAGTAGGTTGTAGGAGTAATATGGTTCTCTCTGGCTTTCAAAACTAGCTAAGCACTGTTTATCTCTCACATTGTCTCACCCCTCCATCATGGTTTTCCCACTTAAGGTGCCCCCATTTCCCCCCTTTCTCCCTTAATAATACCCTTCTCCTACAGTCCTACCTCTCTTGAGCTCCTTCTTTCCCTTTATCCCCTAGGTTCCTTGTATACCCTTCTCCCCCTCTTAAACTAACCCAATTTTTATCCATATCTCCCTTATCAAGGCCTGTTTCCTACTGTTCTTCTCTTTCAGGTTATTTCTTTTCCTTTACCTCCCTGTTTCCTAAATAAGTATGCTACCAGACATAACTATAGGAACCAGGATAATGGAAAAAAATTTTTTAAATGGAACAAAGAGCAGGAGCTGAAGAAATGGCCGAGCAGTTAAGCATTGGCTGCTCTTACAGAGGACCCAGGATGGTTCCCAGCAGCCACATACAGCTAACAATTGCCTGTAACTTCAGTCTCAGGGGATCTAACACCATCTTCTGGCCTCCACAGGCATTATACAACACAGGTGGACTACCTATATGCAGGCAAAACACTCTTACACATAAAATAATTTTTTTAATTCTAAAAGAAGGAAACAACCAACAAACACTGATGAGGACACAAGATGAAGGGCCACTTCTACACAAAAAAAAAATTCTTTCTACACTGCTGGTAGGAATGTAAATAGCATAGCTACTATGGAAATCAGTATAGATACTTCTCATAAACCTCTGAATAGAGGGGCTGGAGAGATGCTACACTCAGTAAAGTGCTGACAGTACAAGCATGAGGACCTGAGTTTGACCCCAGTACCCGTGTGAAAAAGGCCAGGTAGGCAGCATAAATCTGTGATCCCAAGGCTAAGAAAACAGAGACAGTAGGATACTTGAGGCTTGCTGGCCAGGTTCGGTGATAGACCTTATCACATAAAATAAGATGGAGTGCAAATGAGGAAAACATCCACTATTAACCTCTGGCCTCCACATAAATGCATGCACACATGCACATGCACAAACACAAACACACACACACACACACACACACACACAAACACACATACACACACCAAAAAAAAAAAAACTCCTAAAAATAGAACTACCAAATTCAACAATACCATTTGTAAAAATATACCTTGAGGAAAATAAATTAGCATACCACATAGATACTTGCACATCTAAGTTTACTGTGCACTATTCACAATAACTAAAATGTGGTGTCAGCCTGGATGCCTGTCAAGGAACAAATGAGAGAATCGGTTTTCTCCAGGGACCAGCTTCCTGAGAGGTCAAGTAATCGCAAGCGGTCAGTCCTAAGCACAGGTTCACATGAGGGCCACTGCATTACATATAATAAAGAAGAAGACAAGAAGCTGAGAGGGAGTGGGGGAGGGACATGGAAGGAATTATAGGGGGACTGGGATGGGTAGAAATAATGCAAATAACAATATTCCTCTATGAAATTCTAAAAAATGCATAAAGAAATGAATGAATATGGAAAATATATTGTGGTTTGGGGAGATTGCTCAGTGGGTAAAGCACTTGCTACTCAAACTTGAAGACCTGGTTTTGAACCCTAAAAAACCTACATTAAATCCAGGTGTATGTCTGCAATGCCAGAGCTCCTACATTGAGATGGGAGGCAGCTAGATTGGCACATACTGCAGCAAACAATGAGAGACTCTCTCAAACAAGATGGATGCAAAGGACCAACACCCAAGGATGTCTTCTGACCCCAGACATGTGCCATGGCACCTGCACACACACACACACACACACACACACACACACACACACACACATTTTTTAAAATATTAAATAAATAAAGCAATATGGTACTATCTACACAGTGCCCTTTTATTCCACCATAAAGAATTAAATTATAGCATCTGCAGAGAAATAAATGGAACTGGATGTTATCATGTTCAGCAAAATAACCCAGGCTGAGAGAAAAATATTGCAAGTTTTCTCTCATCCAAGGAATCTGCATGTATATGAAAGTAAGTATGTGTAGAGGAAGAGGTCAAAACAGGGGGGATACGAGAGGGGAATGGAGGTGACTATGAGCAAAGAATGGTGATATACATGTCATGTATAAAAATGCCAATTTATCTTGAAAAGAGAAGAGGTAGAAGGTATACTACTGACATCAAGTTTACTATAAAGATTAAAATTTTATATAGAGTACACAAATAGACCAATGGTATAGAATAGATAGTCCAGAAATAAATCCACATGTATACAATGATTCAACTTTCTACAAAAGTAACAAAACAATCCAATAGAGAGCAAGTCCTTAAGTCATTGCAACAAACCACAAAAGGACAATTGGTTATCCATCTGGAAAAATAAGAATCTTACCCTCACCCCGCACACAACAAAAACAAAAGTTAATCAGTGGTTCACCCAAACTGAAAACCTAAAATTCAATCTAATGCAAAGTATATTAGAATGTACTTTTTTGACTTAAGGTTTGGCAAAGATTTTTAAATAGAAGCCATAAGAAACAAAGGTAGGAGGTGAGCAGACACTTTACAAAGGAGCACATATGGAAGGCCAGTAAGTATATGAAATGGTTCTGGTAAGGCTAACCTGCCATTAAACAAATAAAAAATTATATCCTAAGGAAATATTAAAAACTCACCAAATGACCAAAGAATATAACCACTGTTATCAAGGATTCTGTTCCTCCAAAGACAAAGTAGCCATTAATGTGCTGTAGTGAATAAAAAATGCTTATGCCAAGTGGGTCAAAAGCATATTCTGTTGTTTTAATGTGTAATGCCCCACCCCCACCCCATAGACTTTTGTGTTTGATCAATCAGTCCCCAGATGGTGGTACTGTTCAGCAAAGTTGAGGAACCTTTAAAGGTGGTGCCTCTTGTAGGAAGTACATCACTGGTGGTGGGCCTGAGGTTTTACAGCCTGCTCCCACTTCCTATTCTCCCCAGCTTCCCCAATGGACACACAATGTGATTAGAGAGCTTGTGTTCCTGCCACCATCTCTTCCCTGCCATGATGGACTATAGAGCATCTGGAGCTGTAAGGTAAATAAGCCCTTCCTCCCTTAAGATGCTTCTATCAGAGCATTTTCTCACAGCAGTGCATAAAGGAACCAGGACAGAATGTGAAACCACTGAGTCTCAAATACTGTCAGTGGAAGTTTACAGTATACAATCATTTTACAAAATTGTCAAACATTGCTTATAAACCTAACTATATAATTACTATATAATCAATAAGTTCCTATTTTAGAAATTCATAAACAGCATGATATGTTCATAGAATAGGATGTTATTCAGCAATGAAGGGAAATCTATACATGTAACATGTACAATTTTGTATTGTAATTGTATGGAATGGAGTCTTTTATAACAACACATATGTTAACTTTTCCATTAGCATATAACCATAAGTAATGGAGCCTAAAAATTCTACAGCATGCAACAGAATGCTGAGGACAATCCAATCTATATTATAAACATGGAAGAGCTTCCTGCCGTTTGCAATTATCTACATCACATATTTCATATGTTTCAAATCATATAATATTTCAAAAATCACATAAGACAAAAAAGTTTAAAGGAACAAAAGTGAATCTAAGTACTGAGTTTGATTTAAGTAAGCAACTGATCTTTAGTTTGTTAAGGAATAACACGACAGCAGCAGAACAGAAAAGTTTCAAGTTTTTTTCTTAGAACTCAACATTGGTCTCATGTCTTACTAAACCAGAGACGCTTCAGAGTTGAACACTGAATAAAGTATCCTTCCTTTAAAAGCATGGGGGGTTGGAAGGATGGCTCAGCAGTTAAGAGCACTTAACTGCTCTTGCAGAGGATCCAGATTAGATTCCCAACACCCACATGGCTGCTACAAAACACCCTTAACTCCAGTTCAGGGGAATCCGAAGCCCTCTTCTGACCACCACAGCACTGTACGGCATGGGTGCACTCACATACATGCAAGCAACACACTCATAATCATAAAATAAAAAGTAATAAATAAAATATGTTTTTAAAGTATGGCTTGAAAGGAACAAGGCAAAATAAAGAGTCCTCACATTTTAATGATCCTTAATTGTAATTTGCTCTGTAAGATAAAAACATAAGACTTCCCAAATTTCAAAAACTAAGTTCAAATTGTACATCACTCCAAGGAATTACTTTTGTTGAGGCCATGAATTTTTGTGAGTAATTCACAAGTGGATATGAAGATAGCCCAGCAGACCATAGCACAATGAACTAATACATTTTATGTGCAATGAAGAACACAAAAATTTTTTAAAAGTTTACTAGTAGCTGTTAATTAACTTTTCAAAGATTATTTATGATCATATGAAAATAATATGATCATATGATATAATCATACAATAATAACAAATAATAAAAAATATAATTGATATTTATCTGTCGGTAATCACGCAAAGCAGTATCTTTATAATTAATAATTAATCCCAGCACTTGGGAGACAGAGGCAGGCGATCTCTGTGAGTTCAAGGCCAGCCTGGT
>NW_008354281.1:6364904-6368178 GCF_000622305.1 Nannospalax galili
AATAATTGTGGTATACAATTAAGGACTATAGTAAAATATCAGTGATATGCATATCTGAATCAAGTCATTTTGTTCAGAAAACAAACACAAGCAATTGTTTGGAGATGATCTTCTTTGCCTGTATAATGATTATATAGAATCATTATTCTATAAACTTAATAAACTTAATCATAAACTTAATAAAGTTTATATATGTGCATAAATTATGTCAAACTGTTGAGTGCTTTATGTCACTCTGAACAGAGAATTTCCAACAAATACATTCCTAAAATGAATATTTTATTATGGTGTGATCATACCAGGTCCAAACAATGCACAGTGTGCAGATTGCACCCCTAGAGCTCTGAAAAGAAAGCATGCTGTTTTCCCAGTGTCAAAGTAGTCATTAATAGGCAGGAATGAATACCAAGTGCCTGTGCCAAAATTCATGAACAAAATTAATGGTTTCTTCATAAACCAAAGCAATATTAATGGTCTGTAAAGAATTTAAATACTTTTGACCAAAAATACTACCAGACTAAATAAGCATTTATTTTGTAAAATCACACTTTATAGTAAATATTTATGTTTAGAAGTGTGATGATGGTTCAATGGAAAGAATATATTTCTATTAGGTAAATTTGTGCTTTATAATTCATTTTGATAATTAGTGGTTCTATAATTTATGGCCAAATCAGCACTTTTGTGAGAGAATAGTACCAACAGTAATCAATGGAGGACATCAGGAATAAACTGGAACCACTCCAAGCATATTAGCTCATGTAGCTCCTTTACTTGCAATAAAAATACCAACAAATACAATATTATCTGATCTATTAAGTTTTCTTTTAATCTTATTTTTAAACACAAAAGTTTGTATATCACATTGTACACAAAGGCAAGGAAAAGGAAAAATTCTTTATTGTATCTATTCCGAATTAATTCCAGTTTTATTATGCCCCTATGTGACCAAACAGCACAGCAAACTGCCACATGTTTAAAAAAAAAAAAAAAAACGAATTACATATAAAGGAAAATAAAGACTTCATCATTGTATATGACTGCAAAAAAATCAACAAACAGAAAATTTTATGACATTAAGTAGAATTTAAAATAAATTTTATTTAAAAAGATCATTATTATGCTTATCTGAGTGCTGCCCAAGCAACTGATAACTTAGTGCAGTACACTTTCTGATAGATGGATAGTTTTTAGAGTCCAAACATATCTAATCTTGCTTCCAAAGTCATGATCACAAAGATTAAAAATTAGATTTCATGATAAATTCAATACTTGAAGACTTGTTTACTGATAATAAAGCAATTATCTTTGTGCCCTGGTTAAGTAATTTAATTTGAGGGAAAATGAGATCACACTGAGGAGACTTGATAATGAGAATTTAAAGTGCCATTTCACCAAACCTGTCACATGGATTTATGTAGGATTCAGACACTTTCTGTTTTCCTTAGCTGTTTTCTTTCAGCTGTAGAACAGAACATATCCTGCCACCTCCTTTATTTTCTAAAATGGTACTCAAGGACCACAAAGAAGAAAACATGGTAAGAAATTTCACCCTGAAACATAACAGTCATACAGTATGATTTTTAACCAAAAGTTAGTCTAAAATATCTCAATAATCTTACTCATAAATATTCATTATTCATCATCTATTAAAACAGTTTAGCAATCCATGTTAATCTCCAATTTGGTGATTTATGGCACATACAACATTACTGGTACACTTAAAATCTATCTTTCTTTGACAAGTTAAACTTGGCAATGTTTTCAGAACACATTCATCTTTTGACTTTTATTGCTAATATGTCATAGAAATCAACTGCACTAACATATACAACTGATAAAATTTGAGTTAAAGACTTAAGGATATGATTAGTTACCTAAGAAAAGTCTCAGTTTCAAAACTACTTGGTAGGGTACCCTTTTAATAATAGATTTTCCATCACTGATGCACAGAATTTTAGTAATTTCTCCTAAAAAGGGGGCAATTTAGAATAAAGCTGTCCAAATCTACAATGTTATTTTCCTATCACTTTAAAGATCATAATTAATTTCTCAATGCAGAAATCGAATATTCTGTTCAACCAATTTAAACCATTAAATTATTACTATTTCTATAACAACCAAAATTGCTCTTTCCAGAAGTGATAGTTATATAATTGAAAGTCTATCAAAACCACTAGAGTGCAGATGAAATTGAAAGGTTCATTATTTAGAAAGAAAATCTTCAGCTATAAGATCACATCTTCTGATGACATGCTCAGGTCATTCTTCCATGATATTTTTCTTTAAGAATGAAATTTTAGTCTATGTATTTTGGACTGCACTATTAAATGTAACTAACATCAATGTTTAGACACTGGTATACATTTTCAAAGATTTTAAAGATCCTTGTATCTAATCAGATCACAAAACCCAAAATTTTTAAATGTGGAAACATAAATTGTGAATTCATATGCTCATTTTACCCTCTTTATACTTCCAAAATATCTGCATAACTGGTTTTGCTTGATATTAAAAATAAAGTAGTTGATTATTTCTGAATATCAGTAGGTCTATCTACAAAATAGTATAACACGTTTTTCTAAAGATTGATACATTAAGAACATACAAAGGCATGATTTGTTTTCTAAAATAAAATATATGTTCATTACTTATTGGTATTTTCTGAGTAAATTAAACAAGATTGGTTTATGGAAACACTAGAAATTCACAACTTAATGCTTAACTGCAGCAGAATAAAATTCCAGAATTTAAGAAGTACTGAAATTATAAGCATGTCAACAACAAAATTAATTTGAGGCCAAGGCAAATGCAGAATAGTCGGGCTGTGTTACCAACACTCCAAAACCAATCCCTTACTATGCTGTGAACAGCACAATTTCCATAGCGAAGACACAGCTAGATGCTCAGAAAGTCTTCATATTAAGAATAAAGACAAGAATTATAAAAGATGAGGACATATTCTAAACTGTTAGCTTGAAGTCATGGAATTTTAGCCATTTTCCTTCTTTTTTTTAAAGTAGCACATGTCATATATTATTTCATAATAAATTACAGATAATAAAGTGATATGTTGGTAAAAAAAAAAACAAGGTCTTAAAATATAGACAAACTATTATAGAATATCCTAATATTTCATATACTGTTACTCCTTAAAACCAATCTGAAAATAAAAGATGAAAACTCAACTTAATCTAATCAATTGGGAAAAGTACAATTTTATAAAATATAGATGCTATTCTATATTCAAAAAAGCTCATAAATATACTTTTGA
>NW_008354281.1:6368209-6401330 GCF_000622305.1 Nannospalax galili
GAAAAGTACAAAAATATAGATGCTATTCTATATTCAAAAAAGCTCATAAATATATTTGCCACCAGGAAAAAAGTTAAATGCCAGTAAATTTTAAGAGCCTCCTTTTCACTTGCTAAATTAGGATACATATTGTATAATGGGTTTTTTTTTTAATCTCTAAAATAAGCTGCCTCACAGCACTCAGAAATTCTGAAAGGAATAGACCAAGAAAACCATTCAATATTCTAGGCACTATAAGTCCCCTGTCAATTCTCAGAAGATTTCAGGTCTTTATTATGCTCACAGAATTTCTTTATCAGATTTTTTCCATGTATATTTAGCTAAAATGGGGTCGTTTATACTTGGTATAAAACAGAAGAAATTCTCATAAACCAAGCAACTTAAATGAGGGAAGAAGCAAGTGACAAAACTGCATTTTTAAAGCTCTCTTTAATAGAGTGTCTCTTTTCATGTAAGCCAGACAAACCATCTATAACATATGTTCATAACTAAACAACCTTCACTACAAAAAAAAAAAAAAACGATCAGCTGAAAGAGCAATAGGAATTTATAACAAAGAATTCTTCCAAACTAGCAAACCTAATTCAAAGCATTACTGTGGTTCTACAACACAGCTTGTTTAAAAGTGATTATTGATCTACCCTGCATAGAGAAATGTCTTAGACCTAGAAATCTTCTGCATGTTTTACAAGAGCAAGCATGATTGCTAATTCACATTTTATAGCAAATCACACTTGATTATACAGCCCCATCCTTATACATGCAATGTGATCACAGCCATGAGTGCAAAGTAAACATCTATGAAGGATTTTAACCTAATCATTTTATGCAGCTGAAAAAGAAACAGTGAAACAGCCTGATATCTGTATTGTTTGAGAGGTCAATCTACTTAAATTTAAGATGCTTTATCTGCCTTGAAAGAAAGATTATTTTCCTTTCTAAAATCAAAATAAGAATGCTAAGTAAAATTTCATACTTGATTTTAAAAAAAGCACCTCATATTACGAACATTTCAGTGCCAAACAATGTAATGGACATACAAGATTACTATTCTGAAAATAATACTGGAGGAAATATAGCTTAGCTTTACTCACCTCACGTTGTTCAGCGTTTGTCCAAAAAGCTCATTTTGTAAAATATTTGGTGGGGATGAAAAAACCCCATGGAAATGAGATAAAACAGAATTGCAGACCTGGCGCAATGTCTCAAATTGCATTTTCCTTCTTTCTTTTTATCCTCCTCTTGTTTTTCCTTACCACCTGTCTTTAAAAGTCATCTATTTGCAGACACCGTCAAATAAAAACATGCCAATCAAGTTCCATATTTCTCCTGAGCTCTGTAGAAACTGTGCTGAAATGAGCAGAGGTGGATAGTTAATTGTACAGTCATTATTCTTCTAATTCAGTCGGAGAAGGTTCCGTGCTCGTGCTGCTTTCGGCTTTCTCCTGACTGTAGCAAGAATTCTAAACAGCAGTAAGCTTTTTGGGCATTCCCAACTGAAGTGTGAAGCTGAGCTGCTTTCATGTACTCTACTCATATTTCTCTAAGCCTATTAAAAACACGCAATGAATAGATGCTGTCGTCAGGAGTTTCTGCACATCTGGCTGCCAGCAATAAAATCTCAGAAGTAATAAAAATGGGACAAGGTATCTTCTCAATGTTGCTACTGGGAAAGAAGAGACATTATGCATTTTTCCAGCCCCTTTCTCTTTTCTGAAAAATGAATGACTCCAGCCACAGAGTATATCTCTTCAGTGTACAAGCTACTGCATAGGACCAGACCACTAAAAATAAATGGTATGTTCTCTTCTCGATATCATGAAGCAATAAAAATATGACAGACATCAGGGCTTTTATCACCTGCACTTGTAATGCTGTACTCCTACAGTGGAGCACATTTGGAAAACATGTACTGGAATGCATCAAATTCTTATTTAACTTTAATTTAGCTTCAGTTTTGTTTTTTGTTTTTGGGGTTTTGTTTTGTTTTGTTTGTTTGGTTTGGTTTGGTTTGGTCTTTTTGAGACAGGGTCTCCCTGTAGCCTCAGCTGTCCTGGAACTCACTGTGTAGACCAGGCTGGCCTTGAACTCACAGAGATCCGCCTGCCTCTGTCTCCCGAGTGCTGGGATTAAAGGCGTGTGCCACCATGCCCGGCTTAGCTTCAGTTATTTTTAAAGAAATGTGAATGCTCATTCTGGTCTCTTTCTAAAGACCATATGGTAACTATGTGGTGGGTTATGTAATTACAGAAAAAATATATACCATGTAAATTAAAATTCACTGAAATAGCATTCGTAAAATAAAAGCTTTCCTACATTTTTAAAATACACATTACTAGAGATATTTTATCAACTACTATTAATTTATTTCAACAGTGGTAGTCATAGCATTTTAAGAGGCTATTTCCTGAAGGTTGCAATAGTCTTCGCGTACCCCACAGCATCATCCATTCTCCCGTAAGCTGCAACAGTTTTAGAGTACCCCACAGATTCCCCCATTCTCCTGAAGGCTGCGACAGTATTAGAGTACCCCAAAGCATCCTCCATTCTCCTGAAGGCTGCAATAGTCTTAAAGTACTCCACAGCATCCTCCATTCTCTTGAAGGCTGAAATTGTCTTAGAGTACCCCCACAGCATCCTCCATTCTCTTGAAGCTACAATAGAGCACTCCACAGCATCACCCATTCTCCTGAAGGTTGCAATAGTCTTAGAGTACCCCACAGATTCCTCCATTCTCCTGAAAACTGCAATAGTCTTAGAGTACACCACAGCATCACCCATTCTCCTGAAGGCTGCAACAGTCTTAAGAGTACCCCAGAGCATCATCCATACTCAGTGTTTAACTTTGTTTCAGATAAAATCCTGGGTTATTCTATATCTAGGGATTATGCATCTAAGATGTTCAGTTATGGTTTTGACCTAGACAAGAGTGCCTTTATTTTGACATCATTTCATATTTTATAGGTGAATACCAACCTATTTGTCAAACACACACATGCCCATTCATAAGTCATAAAGTCCTTTTTGAGTTTATAAGGGACTTCTAAATATTTTTGTTACTCATAAAAATCATATATGTGAATACTGCTACCATTTTATAGATAAACAATAAGATTTGAATAGATTAAATATTACACAGTTTATAAAAGAGTATTTGGAATGACATTATTCATTTTGTCCATTCCCTATGATTTTTCCCTTTCTACTTTTTACATATATATATGCACACAGTCATTTGCACATACACATACCTACTGTAAATAGGCCACTCTCTACTGATAAATGGGAAAACTGTTGGTCAGTGGCTAATCAAGGATATTTAATAAGAAAAAAAAAATCTCCACAGTAACTTTAAGTGTGTTTCTTCCATTACTCTAATTGCACATGCTTTAAATTTTGAAATCTCTCTGATAAGATAATAATTCTCATCTTTAAAAGACAAATTTTTATTATAGGAATGTACATTTTGAAAATTCTTACTTTCAAGTTAATTCCATGGCTCATACTGTGATAAAAATATGTAAATAAATTTATTTTGTGGGCATATTCAATTTTTATAATCAAAGCCCTTTTGAAGCAAGTCTGCTAATTCATGTGATTAAGCAACAAAACATTCTTTGTTGTCAAAAAAATGTTTCTTTTGGGGCTGGAGAGATGGCTCAGCAGTTAAGAGCACTGACTGCCCTTGTAGAGGACTGAGGTTCAGTTCCCAGCACCCACATGGCAGTTAACAACTGTCCATAACTCCAGTTCTTGGGATCTGATGCCCTCTTCTGCCCTCCACAGGCATTACACAACATGGGTGTACTTACATCCAAACAGGCAAAGAACTCATAAATATACAATATAAACAGATAAAAATGTTTCTTTTGTGCCTCAAAATTAAATCTGAAGCCAAGGTCATATGAGAAGCCTCAAAAATGGCCTAAGTGTCAGAAATGTTACCAAAATGAATATTTAAATTACTCCTTTAAATGAGCCAACAGTGCACCCACTGCCTTTCTCAGAGACTTGCTTCCTAGCTCTTCCTGCACTACACTCATGCTGCTGGTTCCACCAAACAGCTTTCTCTTATTCCCTCAATATCCTTAAAACTTATCTTCAATCGCACCTCCTCATTGCCACCTTTCAGTTGCTTCAACTCATTCTTAAGGCTGCAAATATCAAAAGGAGACTTCTGATTTAGAATATATACCTCCCTGTGCACTCCCATTGTGTCTTCATTTATTCTTTGCAGCATTTGATAAAATATAGCCACATAATTTCTTGAAAAAAATTTAACAAGTTTCATTCTAAACTCCATGAAATTATGTCTTGCACTTTGTTTTAGTCACCTAGCAGAGTGGCTAGTACAGAGTGGGTATTCGATATCTATTTGTTAAATAAATGGATACTCACATTTTATTTAAAAGTTAATTTTTTAGTCACATCAATAGATGAAATAAAAATCATCTAAGGGCTTAATTTTATTCTTACGTCTACATTCATTTCTTTGCTTGCTTGTTTTCAGCTTATCACATTGTATTACCTCATGTCACAAGGTTCATAAATACAAGAGTCACCAATATTTGCAATAAAAAATATTGTGCTTTAGTAGACTTTGTAATTAGACTTTGCAATAAAAAACATTGTAATTTAGTAGACTTTGTTATAGATTTTATTTGCTTCACATTTTCTTTATAGTCGTAATCAACAAGCAACAAGTACTAGAGACTTCTTTGAAAACAGAAAAAGCATGAAATCTGAGGTGAAATAGCTGGCGTTGAAGCACTAGCTCCAACCCTAACTAGTTATAATACCCCTAGGATGTGCATTTTATATACCTAATATACAATATCTTTTTCAAATCAAAATCAGTATCTCACTTCTCTCATAATTATTGTACTAAAATATGTAATGCACATAGATGCATTTTATAAACTATAATACATAGTATTTAAAAATAGTCTCACTAGGAAATACTTAGGGAAGCAAATTATTGATATCAGTTTGTTTTTTTTTTTTTTTTTTTTTTTTTTTTTTTTTTGTCTTTTGGAGACAGGGCCCCCCTGTAGCATCAGCTGACCTGGAACTCACTATGTAGACCAGGCTGGCCTCAAACTCACAGAGATCCGCCTGCCTCTTCCTCCCAAGTGCTGGGATTAAAGGCATGCACCACCACGGCCCTTTTCCAGGAAACAGTAAGTACGAAATGCCTCACAACTAAGAGCAGCCCCTGTCAATGCTATGTCCAGTACAAAGGAACACTATGTCCAATACAAGCTAACTCTCACAAGTGCTACAGGTGGTAGCATCAGTTTCTCTTTGACTGTTCTATTAGAACATTTAGCAAATCACTGCAAATAATAGGGACAATAAGAGTTCTAACAGAATCAGAAGTGTTCTGAAACCTTTGAAAGCAAAAGCAATTTAATTAAGGAAGATACTTAAAACCGTAATTAACACTTTAAGTTCAAACTATGAGTAATCAAAAGAATTCAGAGGAAGGGAGGAGAAGAGAAGGAGAACTACAGTATATTTTCACCTATTAAATCAGCAAAATATTGGCCAGATAAACAGAGAGCATGCACTTCTCTACCATACTTATTGGTAGGATCCTACATTGTTACAACCTTTTAGAGAACTATTCAGTGATAAGTATCAAATATTTCAAAAATATTTAAAATATTAAATAAATCAGAATACAGATGAAAATATTAATATTTTCTCAGGACAGGAGCATAACAGATTTTTTTTTCTACAAGAAAAGCCAAACTTTAAATGTATATACAGAAACCTCTATAATTACAAGGTAATTATTAACCCTTGTAAAATTGGCCCATGAATTTCTGTTTCACATGTTAAAGTAAAGTTGTACAGCATATACAAATAGATACAAACACACACACGATGTTAAAAAGTACCAAAACATCCCTACTGAAATATTCTATACATACAAAGAACTAAACTTATATCTAAGCACAGCTAATGGATTATGGAAATTACAATGATGTAGATATGCAACCATGACAAAAATATGGAAATGTTTACAATGCTTTCCATTTATTAAAATATATCTGTATACATATGGTCATATATATTTACATGACAGTCATACATTATTTATATAACACATATTTGTTATATATACATATATTGAAGCAACTGCCTCATCTATCCCACTGCTCTGTTCTTGTTCTATTGACTATTTAAAGTATATGAGAGAGACAGAGACTGAGGGAAAAGACAAACTAGATAACATCTTCAAAAGTGCCATCCTCGTGTTTTGAAAATTAATATCTTCTGTCAGAAACATTTCCTGAAGCAAGGATCTCAGAACCATTTACCTCAGAAATGGCAAATAAGAAATAATAGCATAGAAGTCCTAACAAAGGGAGGAAACTAAAGACATTCAAAAAAGATAATTTTCCCTATGCTTCAATTTAGGGTAAACCATACAGTATATTCAGGAATGAAAGAAATGAAGAACAGCACAGACCTAAACAAGCATATTTCAGACATAAAGATAACTAGAATATTTATACTCACAAAATTGTGATAAAGCAGCTGGAAAGATGGTTTAGTGGGTAATGCACTTGCCAAGCAAGAGTAAGGACTAAAAATCAGATTACCAGAACCCACATAAAAGCTAGGTGGGTGTGGCACCCCACCTGCAATCCCAGAGCATGGGAGTCAAGGACAAGGAATTCCCAGGACAATCTGGATAGTCAGACAAGCCAAAATGGTGAGTTCCAGGTTCATCAAGAGACTCTGCCTCTAAGGTACAGAGCAATCTAGGAAGACACCCAGTGTTAACCTTGAGCCTTCACACACTATGCACAAAAATCATGTGTATCCAGATGCACACTTATGTGCCCAAACACATGCAAACACATACATACAACACACACATGTGAAAAAAAATCTTAGTAAAAATTAGAAAACTTTAAAATACAGCATGATGCATGTTTTTAAATTTGTCAAGATGACAAGTTGCTTTCTGATACTTTTAAATATTTTATTTATTATTATTTTATTTTATGTGTATGAATGTGTTGCCTGCATGTAGCTAAGTGTACCTGTGTTGTGCAATGCCTGTGGAGGGCAGAAGCAGGCATCAAATTCCCCTGGAACTAGAGTTATGGATGGTTGGTAGCCTCCATGTGGGTGCTGATGACTGAACCTGGGTCCTCTGCAAGAAGAGCCAGTGCTTTTAACCACTAAGCCATTTTTCCAGCCCCTTGATAGATATGTATTTTTAAATCCATTGACTCACAAAAGTAAGACTGTTTCTGTGTCTACTTTTGATCACAACTTCCAAACCATTTCTATCATCTAATTCAGAATGCAAAGGGAAAGTAAGCAAAAGCCTCCACAATTGTATGAAGCTCCATTATCATTATCATCTCAGGCTTCTCCGCTTGGGCCAGAGGGCATGAATCTCTCCAGTGTTAGGACTGCGAACACCAAGAATATAGCCCCATGGTAAGTATGAAGGGAACCACTAGTATTAACACCACAACCTCAGGAATCTTCCTGGACATGAATAAGATCTGATTTAATCATTTTAGTTGCAGTCACCAAGAACTACAATATAAGGACTGTTTCAACCTTGGGGGTTTCGATGACCCTATCTGAGCTTGGGAATTGCTTTTAAAAGGCATTTTTTGGTCCAGAGTAACTCCCAAGCATAACCAAGTTCTTCAGGAAACAACATTGACTACACTTAGCTATTATGTGAAAATGGCAGAAATAATAATCATTGGCACAACTATAAACATGTTTCAGAAAAATATGGGGGAACGAAATTATTATACAATAACATTGGCCTCTAAGAAAGCTTGTCTGTAATCCTTTCATGTAATTCTTCTCCACTTGTTTCTTTTGGGGATTCTCTCTTCTCATAAGCTACCTTATTCCATGAATAATGTTGAGAAAATGTGTCTTAGAAACTATAAGGACATCAGGAGTTTTTGTTTCATTCTAGTAACCACCTCACCATCTACATATAGTCAGGACATAATGTTTCAGACCTTAAATGTACACATTTTTTTTCTTTTTCATTTTATTCACATGTATTGTTTTCATAAAAATGGCTTTATTGTGAGATGTGCACACATACATATGGCACACTTTGAATATATTCACTCTCCCATTTTACTCTCTTAAATTGTTTTAAAAAGATCATCCATTAGGGTCTATGATGAAAAAATTACGTACATAGGAGTATAAGAATAAAGTGTAACATTACAATACTATACTCACATGAATTTGTACACTACAGAACACTTCTCATAAATTAGAATACATTTTCCTAGCCATCTATATAATGCATTCAGTTAAAAATGCAGAAAAAGTAATCAAAAGCTTGTCCCTGGCTGAGGAATAATGAGAAACAGTAAATTATAACTTACTTATTTAAGTTTTCCATTGCCTACTATGGCTTTCATTTTGTCTTTTCCTGAACATCTTTTTTGATCTGTCAACAAAGTCCCAAAGACCATAATAGAATTACAATAATGGTCTTTAATAAGAATAAACTTAAAAGCAATATTAAAGGTGATTCCATTGGGCTCTCCCTGCCCCATTTCAATACAGACAGAAATCTTTGGAGAGTTTCTGAAGGGTGATCTTGTTAGAGTCAGTCCTATGGTGAAGACTCAACTAATTGAAAAATATTCAAGTTATAGGCCATATTTTATATATATATGTGTGTATATATATACTTATACATATATATAGAGAGAGTACTTTAGAGAGAGTACTATATGCATATATATATGAGTGCACATTAAACTGGGTGGGGGTGACAGTGGGAGGAAGGTGTGGATGAGGGGCATCTAAATACCATCAGACTAATATCATATAAAAATTGTAAAAGGTAAATAAAAACATTAGGAATCCATGTAACCAAAGACTGAATTATTATACACACTAGACACACAGACAGACAAACAGACAGATACACACACACACACACACACACACACACACACCACGTAAAATAAGTTTTTTTAAGTTTCTTTAAAATTTATGCTGAACCCCAAAATCTTTCACTCCTATCATGCTATAGTTACAAAATAAATAATATCTCAAATAATAATGATTAATATCTCAAATTTCCCTGCGTCTTTGCTCCCAACAGGGCTCAAGTTTCTTGACAAATGACCACCTATATATGTGGAAGTTTACATGTTTCTCATAGGAGCCTCCACAATCCTCTAAGTCTTCTAGACCTATATCCTCTTGAATCATATGTGATAAGAATAAAGCCACTTGAAGGTGAATCTTCACCATTTCCCAGCCAAAGATACTGAATCTCAAGTTCAAACCATCCAAGGTATTATATAGTATGCAAATATTGAGAGACTAAATCTCTGTTCAAAAATCATTTGATAAGTATCTATTAAGTGTTAACTACAGTGTCAGAGGCACTTTCCTGAAAAGCACACAGGAAAGAAAGAAAATAGAGAAAGGAAGAGGGCTAGAATATAATTCTAGTCCTCATAAGTTTTGATCTGTAGTCTAAAGGAGTTGACAGTAAATATGTGATTGTATGTCTCATTGAAGATTACGATTAGTAATATAAGAATTTATAGGTAGCATCAAAATAGTCTTGGATTTAGAAACCCAGAATATGTTCTCCTGGACAAAGTGCCATTCAAGATGAGAATCATAGAATGGTAAAGTGTAAGTTGATCAAAAGAGACTTTCCCATGCAGAGTACTGCATATACAAAGGCAAAGCAAAGATAATTAATATGGCAAAAATCAAAGAATCAGAAGTGGTCAGCATAAGGAGAAATAAAGAAGCTGTGGCGGAAACAGAGTACACATCTTGCAGGACACTGAAAATTGACTGAATATTTTTATTTTAAATCAAGTAGTAATTCAATGTTTTTCTGTAATAACTCTCCTGAGTCAATAGATGTATCAAGTCCTAGTGGCCAGAAACAAGAAGATTCAGATATTAACAAGAAGCACAGAAGAGGAAATAAGCCATTAATATATCTCACTATTTGTGGATGAAGAGATATCAATTAGAAAGCTAATGTAATAACCAAAGCCAGATATTAGTTGGCGTGGATTAAAGTGATCACAATAAAATGGAGAAAAAGAAACAGACTAAAATGTAGATGCTGAACCAACAGTACTTAGTCATTGGACACAGGGGTGGGAAGCAGTCTGTGAAGGTCAAGGGGATTAAAAAGAACTCTCAGATTTCTTTCTTAAGTAAGCAAACACATAAGTCTTAAAATTTGCTGAGATGGAATGCTAAAGGAGGAGCAACTTAAAGGAAATGGATGGGAAGATGGTGGGTTGAATTTGAAGTGTGTGCACAATACTTTAAAAGGCAGACAAGTAAGCAATGGATATGTCAGTTTGGAATTCAGAAGAGATTTCTCAGCCAAAGATGTAATTTTCAGACAGATTAGCATGTTAGCAATGATTTCAACTAAGCAAGTGGATGTGATCACTCCGAGAGAAAATTCAAAATAAGAAAAATAAGAGGTCTCAGATAAAGCACCAAGCATTAAAATGGCAGATGAAGAACCTAGTAAAGGAGGATAAAAGACGCCACAGACACTGGAAGAAATAAAGAGAGCATGGTGACCTTGAAGCCACTAAAGATCAATGTTTGTAAAAGAATATGATCTACTCTGTGTTATATTCTGCCATTCTGAATTTGAAGGCTCATAGCTTATAACCCTTTGCTTCAAAACAATTCTCCTGAAAATAGCTCTTTTGACCTGAATTCTCTCACTCCATAGAACCCAGATTCAGCTTTGAAAATGACCTAAGAACAGACATGTTAGTTTTGCAACTCCCTTTCTTCACTCTGAAAAGTAAGCAGACAAAGTTTTAGTCTTTGCTCAACCAAAACAGAAGATCTTCTGCAAATAAAGCCATGGAATTGTAATCTCTAATAAATCCTGACTGGAATACAATCCGGTCTTATCAATCTAAAACTTACAATTTGACTGTCCCTTAGAAAAGAACAGAAATCAGGATTTATTAGAGATTACGGTTAATAATGAATGAAGGTGATTTAACCCCAAATTTGAAAATGGAAAACACAGGAAAGCACAGTGTAAAAAGGCCTAGTCTGTTTAACCTCACATCTAACTCACTTGTTTTCTTAGCATCCTAAAATACCTAGTTTAGGGGCTGGAGAGATGGTTCAATGGTGAAGAGCGCTGATTGCTTTTGCAGAGGACCCAGGTTCAATTCCCAGCACCCACATGGTGGCTACAAACCGTCCTTAACTCCAGTTCCAGGGGAATCCGAAGTCCTCGCCTGACCTCTGTGACATTGCACAACACAGGTGCACTCATATATATGCAGTCAATACACTCATACAAAGAATAAAAATAATAAATAAAATATTTTTTAAAATATCTTTTATTATTGAGTCTTATAAGCTTATTCTAATGATGATACTTTTAATGACAAATTAATAATGTTTATTTTAAATGGGCCCTGTGGTAATAGGTAATCTATTACTAAATTACTTCTTATCTAAAAAGAACTGCCCTTGACTCACATTTCCTTCCAGATACTGCCCTACTTCTCTGCTCACCCTCATAGCAAAGTTTCTGTAATTTGTATATAGGTGCTACATCTACTTGCTCATTCGCATTCTTTTCTGGGCTTATTTTTAATACTGTATTGAGATTAGTCTTAGCAATGACTTCTGCATTTATATCAGATAATTTTCTCTTCTGTTCCTAATTTCCTGTAGTACTTGACACTAAGGCTATGTTCTCCATGTCAAGCTATTGTCACTCCTCATTCTTCACACATACTCTCCTAATTTCTTCTTCTTTAATGACAATTTTTTTTCTTAATGCCTTTGGCTAGCTCTTACTCTTATCCTCTATCTCTATATTTCTTGAATGTTCTGTTGTATCTGTATTGTATATTCATCTGCAGGCTCTTGCACAGTAACATAGGCCCTGTGGTTAGAAGCATCTATATTTATTATCTTTGATCTAATGTTCTCCTAAAATTGCAGAATAATTTAATCATTTGTCAATTCAGCATCCCAAGATGGAAGTGAAAAGCAAGCAACATGGCCAAACAGAATTTCTGATTTCCTTAGCCAACCCTATTTCTCACCAGTGTGCCTATCTTAGAACAACACCATGCCTTACCTAGGAACTGTCCTCTATGTCCTTCGTTTCACACTCTGCCACACAGATCCAAACTATAAGTAGATTTTATCAACTCAACCTTCAAAATACAAATCTATCAACATTTTCCTATAACATTTTCCTCTATAATTCCAGTTCAAGCTATCAAAATGCCATGGACTATTTCAAACGTGTCCTAACTTCTCTCTGCATATACTGGCCCTTAAAACCTATTCTCACAAGAAAATGATCATTTAAAAAAATTTCAAGCAGTATGTTTCTTCCATGCTAAATCTCTACAATGATACCTAGTTACATTTCACAGATGCTAAACTCCCCTATTTCAAAGAAAGAAAATGAGATGTATTATTTCATTAAAGGAATTTTGTTGTTTTGTGGTTGGTTGGTTGGTTGGTTGGTTGGTTGGTTGGATGGATGGTTGGTTGGTTGGTTGACTTTTGCCCAATTGGCTTATGGCACAGTTGGAATAAGTATTCTGAAAATAGCTCTTTGATTTGAATCCATTTATTCCACAGGACCCAAATCCAGCCTTGAAAAATGATCTGAAAACAGCCATATTCTTAGTTTTGCAATCCCCTTTCTTCCTTAGTAAAAAGTAAGAAAATGAAATTTCAGTCCTTACTCAACCCAAACAGAAGACCTTCTGCAAACAGGACTATGGAAATCAAGTGGTCTTACACAGTACTTCCATGCCTCATCTCACTCAGCAGCTACTTACCAATTCTCTCATTGGAAATGTAAATGTTGCCATTTTTAAATACCCCCAGAACTTATGTGAGATAATATAAAAATATGAGTTAAAAAGACTAATTTAAGGCTTTGTCATAAACACAAATTCCAAATTTCATATATTCCTGAAGGAATTAAATACTAAGGCATAAATATACCTCAAATATTTTGACTATGTCAAATAACTTCTGTGATACATACATATATATATATATGTATGTATCAGAGAAAAGATAACCATTTGGCTATCCTCATCACAATTTGATTCCCTATACTCTGAATTACTTCTATCTTGATTGTATGAAAAACTGGGATAAACTTTTTCTGAGATATAACTACAATTTGTTTATCAACACAAATGTTTTATGCATATTTTAAAAAGAATACAAAAATAGAAAATAAAGTATAAATTTGAAAATATTAATGAGGGAAATAATATTTAGAAAACAGGCAAACAAAAATGTCTATGTAGAAATATAACAAAATAAGAAATGATAAGGAAAAAATAGAAAGGGTTATTGCATCAGTAGGGCAGGGAAGATCACTCTAAAGTTTAATTTTCCAGTTCAGGCACTGTGTAATTAGGTAAGCACAGTAAGAACTATTCAACAAATAACCTTCAAATCAACCTTGAAAGACTTTTTTTCCACACAGAGTTCCAAATCATATCTCGAAACTCTCCAACTTCAGGTATGTATTACAGAAATAAAAATAGTAGATGATACATAACAATAAGTTTGGTTCTCTGTACTATTTATTTTTGCTCTTAGTGTAAAAAAAAAAAAAAAAAAAAAAAAAAACCTAGAGTATCCACAGCTTACTAATGAAGAAACCCATAAAATTCTATTCTAAAAATTTTAGCATTCCAAATCTTAGAGCAACTTACCAGGTACTGAACTATCTTGACATTCATGAGACATACCTTTTCCAGAATTTCTAAACCACACAAAGTCAAAATGAAAGGCATCACACACTTTGGTCACAGGATATGGAGAAATCAAGTTAATACTGACCAGGAAACTTCTTCCTTGTTGTCTACCTTTCATAGGACTGGAGGAAATTAAGCAGCCTGCTGTGGGGGGTAAAAAAATCAATTGTCTGTGATATGAAGCTGTGAGTTACAATAATGACCAGAATGACAAGATATGCCCATGGGTGCAATAGTGGCATAAATGTTATTGTGGTAACCATCTACTTTCTGATTAGATTTAAAGCCCACTTCACAGGAGGAAACAAATGCTTGGTGCCCTAAATCTGGTCAAGAACCTACGATTGTGGAGTTCAGAGGCCCCGAAGGTGAACCAACTATGAATCTTTTGCTGAATGGATATAGTGTCAAACTGCTCTCAAATGACATTACAGAAGTTTCTTTGTGCAGTGGATGAAGGTTAAAGCAGAAAGTTACAACAGATCAAAGGTCACATACTAAGTGTCTGTGGAATGCTCATCCACAAATGAGACATCTACATCACATTCTGTCTCCCCAGGGCTCAAGGACAATCATGGAAGAGGAGGGCAGCAAGACTGTAAGAGGTAGAGGTCAGAGAGGACCAGAGTGAAACAGTGCCTTCTGGACATGACAAAACTGCTATACTCATGAACTCACAACACCTGTGATTGCCTGCACAAGACCTGAACAAGATCAAGCCAGTCTGCATTCAAGCGTGGAACAGGGATGGGTATGAGTCTCCACACCTAAATGAAGAGCTATTAACAGCTGTTGTCTTCTGGTGGGAGGAGAGCTATTTTTAAGGCTGTGGCCCCTAGCTGACTGACCAAACTCCAGCAGAAGGCCCCACACTCATGAGTATATGGGCAGCACAAATTGGACTATGGGTTATTTAAAAAAGAAAATAGAGGATATCAAGTTAGGAGGGATAAAGGAGTAGGGGGTAGAGTTGGAAAGAGTTAGGAGGAAGTGTGGGGAATGAATATAATCAAAATACAATGCATGCATGTATGGAATTATCAAAGAATTAATGAAAATAGATTTTAAAAACAACAAAAAGAATATTTGTATCATTATTAAATAATGTATACACATAAATGTGCATGCATACATAAAAATAAATACACTAGGAGTGGGAGATGACTCAGTCAGTGAAGTGCTTGCAGCCCAAGCATGAGGACCTGAGTTCAAGTCCCCAGAGCTACATGAAAAGCCAACACTAAGCATGGCAGCATATGCCTGTGATCTCAGTATAGGGAGCCAAAGACAGAAAGATCCCTAGGGCTTGCTGTCCAGCTGCTCCAGCCTAAATATGAGTTCCTGGTTTGGTAAGAAACAGTCTCAAAAAATAAGGGGAGCGAGCAAAAGAGACACCTAACACTGACCTCTGGTCTCCACATGCACATGCACCACACACACATATGCATATACATGACTACAATCATCACACACACACACACACACACACACACACACACACACACACGCACACACAGGTAAGCTACAAAAAGACAGAAAGTTCAAAATTAAAAATTGTCCTTATAGATTAAAAACTGCAGTTTAAAATCTCTTCCTGATTTTAAACAAAATCTCTCAATTACCACAACTCTTTGCACATAAAGACTACCAGCCAAATATATCATGATCATTTTAAGGAAAACTCCATCCTGATCTTTTACATATTAAACATACTATAACCTATTTCTCCTAGAATCAGCAAGGCTCCTTTTCATTTGCTTATCAATGAGTAGAGAATATGAACCATGCAGACAAACTCAAGGACAAAAGCAGAAATCAAATGAAAAATAGGAAGGAAGCTAAAAATTCCATACAGTTCAGATTATCTTATATAATACTGGTTATATAGGACTAAATGGTCTACTTAGTAGAAGTAGAAACTACTAAAAATCTAATCTCAAATCCAGCACTTCTGAAACTTAAATTCCAATCACCTTATCAGAGTCCCCAGTTCCCTTCTAGAGGATCTGTAGGGTGACACCTACACTCATACTACTTGTTATTTATTTTTTCATTCCCATTATCTCATGAGCATTCAGTACAGTTTTCCAGAGGCTAACTTACACATGTATCTCAGATGTTGAATGAAGAAGCTGCCTTCTACTAAGTAAGACATTAAAGGAATTTCCCAAAAATATAAAATGAAGAAATTTTCTCATTTAAATTTCCTTCTGTTTTGCTTTTTAAAAAATATAGTAGTTTTCTATTACTGCAAAACAAATTACCCCAGTTTTTGTGATTTTGAAAAGCAAGCATTTATTATCTCACCATTTCTATAGCACAGAAGCCCAGGCATGGTTTAATTAAGTCCTCTGCTCCGAGTCTCCCAAGGTTGTAACCAAGGTGCTGAGAGAATCATGTTTCTAGAAAGAACTCAGGCTCCTTTGCCAAACACATGATTGTTGGCAGAATTTGAAGCTGGTGGCTCTAGGATGAGGTCCCACTTACTTGCTTTCAGCCAGTACTCTTCAGCTTCTAAATTCCCACAGATCCCTGCTCCATGACCTCTACCTCACAGTCGTTCTACACCAGGTACTTCTTCAAAACCAGCAGAAGAATGACACTAAATATGGTTAGTTCTCATACAGTAAGTGTACTGTTATTTTTAAGTTAACAAATATCTATTTTTTTACTTCTAAAATAGTAAATATTGATAAATATAGTCATATAAAAATAATTTCAAGTCCTCAATCACTTTTAAGAATGTAAAGAGGTCCAAGATCAAAAAGTTTAATAACTGGGGCTGGAGAGATGGCTCAATGGTTAAGAACATTGGTTGTTCTTGTAGAAGACCCCAGTTTGAATCCCAGCACCCACATGGCAGCTAACAACTGTCTGTAACTCCAGTCCCAGGGGATCCGACAGCCTCTTTCTGACCTCTGCAGGCATTGCACAATACGGGTGCACTTACCTACATGCAGACAATACATGCATACATATAAAATAAAAATAACAAATAAAATTAAAATAATAAAGTTTAATAACCATCAGTATAATCTAAGCTGCCTCTTATATTTTACATATGGCAAAATGTAATACAAGTAGTAGTAGTATTTTTAACAAATAAACAGTAATTAAGCCCCCAGTATAAATAAATTTTAAATTATGGAACTTTGTCAGGTTATTCAGCTTTTCAAATTATCTACCTTGAAATTTTAAAATATGGTCATTGCTTTTATAAATAGTTAAATATTCCTCACCTAATCCCATACTTTAAGTATTATTGAAGACTATAGGAGCTATGTCCATAAGTAGATAAAATAGGTAGGTACTAAGTTAGAGGAAAGGCAGAGCATGAGTACAGATGTCTTCATATGATACATATTAAAATATGCAAATGCTCCACCAAGGTGCTAAATTCATGTCACAAACTGATAAACTTAAATTCCTAAATCATTAAGGAATTAATGGTATAAAATAGGAAAGTATATATTTAAAGTTAAAGGATGTCAATTCCCTGATTATTTTTGTTTGTTTTAACGATAGTGAGGTAGACACACCAGTAAGTGCCCTGAAGAGACCATTCTTGCTCTCAATATTAGATGAGAGAAACCTAGTGTTGCTTTCTCGGTCTCACCTTCTGCCCTTTGATCTTACCAACTGGTTCCTCCTAGATCTATCTGACCACACTGGCGAGAGGAGACGGTATGGGGAAACCTTGTATTTATCACTTTTATTCACTTTGTTCAAAAGATCTAAACCAACTATTCTGTACTCACAAGCCTCTTCTTTTGCCCAAGAATGGCAGTCTACCTTTGTAGGCTTATCCATTTCATTACATCCCTGAGTCACTGAGTGTACTGGGAGACAAATAAAAGGGGAGACATGGGTGAGAGCCCCTATAAGTTGGTACACAGCATTAAAAATTGGTGGTGCATGCCTTTAATCCCAGCATGTGAGAGGCAGAGGCAGGCGGATCTTTGTGAGTTCAAGGCCACCCTGGTCTACATAGTGAGTTCCAGGTCAACTGGGGCTACAAGGAGACCCTGTCTCAAAAAAAAAGACCAAAAAAAAAAAAAAATTGCCCAAAAAAGCTAACCGAGAAGCAATTTAAGCCCAGGGCTCACCATTCAGATTCCCATCCATGGCCAACATATCTATAATACATTTATGAAAAGGGATTCTACAAACATACACGGACATATTAAGAACACATTATAATTTATTAACTTTTATATATTTAAAACAGGAAAGACAAGAGACTCAAAATGGCCTCTTTGATATTAACCTATAATTTTCTCAGCAACAACTGAAAAAGTGCTGCTGACTAACAAAACTAACAAATGTTAGTTTCGGTAAAATTAAACTGTTTGGGTAAAAATTACCCCATTTTAATGTCTTTCTAGCTTTTTTTATTGCCTTTGCTTCTAATTTTATTAACCATTTTCCTAATTTCAAAACTATATTTTGCAAGTGACTATTTACCACTTAAAAATCTTGTTAAAATGAATATACTGACACTTTTAAGAAACAGAAAGTAGAAGCTGAAGAGATGGCTCAGCAGTTAAGAGCACTAGCTGCTCTTGCAGAGGACCCAGGTTCGATTCCCAGCACCCATACCATATGGGTGGGTACCATAGCCACCAGACTAACAACCATCAGTAACTCCAGTTCATGGGGATCTGACACCATCTTTGGCCTCCATGAACATAGGTGCACTTACATACATGCAAGCAAAACATTCATACACATAAAATAAAAACAAACAGTTAGACATGCACAGAAAAAGATGTACCTGTGTGTAAAAAAAGGAATAGAAAACAGTAGTCTCTTAAATTACTAAGTTCACCAAGAAAATTGGTAACAGTTGTAATTGCTAATATTTAACTGGAAAGCAATTACTTCAAAAACAAATGGTCTGGTTAATTCATAGACTAAAGAAGTGGATAACACCTCCCCTGGACTTTTAATAGGAAAAACAAAATGGTGGACAGTAAAAAGAAAAACCTCTGTAAGACAAAAGAAATAACTATAATTGAACGTATCTATTTGGCAGTACTAGGGGTTGAACTCAGGGCTTCATACACAGCAGGCAAGTATTCTACCACTAAGCTATACTCCAGCATACATACACACACACACACACACACACACACACACACACACACACGACGAATTGCTATCTTTCTTTTCCTCTGTAGATTTTATCTTGAGATAACTTTTCCAAAGTGGCCTCAAAACCTATAATCCTCCTGATTCAGCTGGGGTAAGAGTCATGCATCCTGCTTGTCTCTATCATTTTTTAAGGAAAAAGAATGATTTTCAAATGACTAGTGAGATATCCCTATAATGAATCTAGCTACTATGGCTTATAAAGCCAAATAAAAATATTTATAGATTAAGAATAAAATAAGTAACCTGAACAGGTCTATCCACTGAATTAAATTCACAGCATAAAAGTCCCAACCAAAGAAAGAAACACACACACAAACACACACACACACACACACACACACACACACACACACCCTTACATGAAGTGCTGTAGAAAATTCAAGATAAAGTATTATTTGATAACTCATATTATCTGGCCAGCATTCCTCTGATAACAAAACCAATGCAGTTACTTACAAGGAAAGAAAAATCACATACTAATATCTCTTATAAACATATTTTTAATTCTTTAATAAAAGGCTAGCAAACCACAGAAATATATAAAAGAATATTACCAAAAAAGAAAAACCCAAAAGGTATACTCCAGCAATGCAAGGTTGGTACAACTCTTGAAAATAATCAGTGTAATTCAACATTTAAACAGATTAAAGAAAAAACATTATCTCAAAATAAGCCAAAAAAGAAAAAGCATTTGTCAAAACTGCACAGTCATTCCTTATTAAACTCAGCAGCAAACTGGTAATGGAATTTACTCAAATTGTAAGAGGGGAATCTGAAAAACCCATAACTAACATCACATTTGATTGTGACACTCAAGCATTTACACTAAGATTTGAAAAAAGAATTGAAACAAGGCAAAGATACCATGCTCGTCATTTCTACTCAGCATTGTAGTAAAGGCATTTGTTGGTAAAAATGGGATAAGAAAGAGAAATAAGATGGGGCAAGAAAGTGGAAAAGGCAGTAGGGGAAGGGGATGAGGAAGAACAAAGTACAATGACACATATGCAGGAAAATGCCAGGATGAAACCCAACACTTTGTTATGCTAAGCTTAAAAAAGAAAATAAGAATGGAGAAATCTGGTGGGAGGAGGGGCTATAAGAGGGTGGAGGTGGGGAAATGATTAAGGTGTTTTGAATGGCCGGGCATGGTGGTGCATGCCTTTAGTCCCAGCACTCAGGAGGCAGAGGCAGGTGGATCTCTGTGAGTTCAAGGCCAGCCTGGTCTACATAGTGAGTTCCAGGACAGCTGGGGCTACAGGGAGACCCTGTCTCAAAAAGACCCAAGGGGGGGGGGAATAGATGTTTTGAATGAAATGCTCAAAAATTCAATAAAAATATACATAAAAAGAAGAGACTTACAAGTGCAGAATAATATTAAGACTCATAAGTGGCACAGTCATCTGTGTAAAAACTCCAGAAGAAAAGAGAGAGAAAATGGGGGGAGGGGAGGGGAGGGGAGGGGACGGGAGGGGAGAAAAGAGGAACCATGATGCAGTACTGTTACAGGCAGGAAGAGGGCAAGTGCAGAGAGCTCAAAAATGGGCCAACAAACATATTGCCAGCAGAGGTGGTAGCAAAACACAGTGAGTGGGTAACTTATTTAGCAGTTGCTTCTGAAACAAGACTAGTGACAATATCCCTATTAAAAAGAAAGGTCGGGTACAAAAGACTTCTGGGATTGAATTTACCAAAACTACAAGTAAATGTAATATGAAAGCCAAGAGGAAAAAGACTGGAAAATGATAATCACATTATCTACACTTGGGCACCAAGATGATTGATGGGGCTATCAGCTGGGTTGAGAAATGACAGGAAACTACTACTTTGGGAGGGAGTGTGTTCTGAGAACAGCTGAATTTTGAAGTATTTAAGGAACTAAAGGCAAGGTTAGAAAAATTGTATTTGTAAATACAAATCTGGTACTTGAAAATCTCAAACCCAGAGATACACATTTAGGGATAAATACCACCTTTGAATATGAAAGGGCAGTGATACATGAAAGGTTCTGTTTTTCATAATCTCAGATACATAATTAACTTACTAATCTAAACTCTAGATCACCTCTGCAATAAGTTTAGACGGAAACAATCTCTGAATTATAAAGCATTTGTTTTCAGGGTGCATTTCTGCCACCTGGTGGAAAAAAGTAATAAATACAAGACTTATTCATTGAAAAGCTGTAATGATTCTTGTTCTGTTTATCAAAGCTATTTCTACCAATATATTTACAGGAAAAGACTTTCTCATTCTTCAATTCTATTATAATTTCTCTTTTTCTTTTTACATTTTATCTGGATATTAAAAAATTCAAGCTATATAACTGGCAAAGTATTATTAGCGAAAATATAATCTTCTTGCTCCTCTGGGACTTCCTAGTTTAATCGCTGTAAAATCCAATGCACATTTCAAGAAAGTTAGTTACATATATATGAATGTAAGTGTATTACCAAAACTCATTTGCCAAGTTTTATTGCTTCTGACAATAGTTCAGATTGTGTGTTTTTAACTAGACATATTATTTGTACAGCTGATCAAAGGAGCAGAACAGAATATTGCAAGTATACTCTGGCACATAAAAATTCAGTGTTATAAATATGATATCTCAAATCAGTAGAAACAAAATACTGATCACTCAATAATAAGACAAAGCAATAACCATATCTTAAAGGTAAGGCTGGATCTGTACCTCCTACCAAACTGTTATAATTACAAGTAGATCACTGTTTTATAATATAAAAATAAAATCCTCATAGTATTTAGAAGAAATGAGAATGTTTTTAGTTTTTGTAAAAAGACTTTTAAAATGAACCTCACGAGGAGCAGTAGCACACACATTTAATCTCAGAATTCCAAATGCAGAGGCAAGGGTATCGCTGTGAGATCGAGGTCAGTCTGGTCTACACAGGGAATTTCAGGCCAGCGGGTGTTACAGGGAGACTCTGTCTCAAAAGTAATAATAATAATAATAATAATATTGTCAATAAGGTACTTAACTAAAAGTTTATCCCCAGAAGACATATAGTCAATAGCATAAGAAAAAATGTTCTGCATCACTTGTCATTAGAGAAATGCAAACAAGACCACTTCACATTCACTTTGACAACTATCTATAAAGAAAACTAAAAACATATAGAAACCTAAACTATTCACAGTAGCACCATTCATGGTAGCCAAAAAAATGGCCATAAAAAATCAGTTGTAAAGCCTTTCAACTGATGAATAAAGCAAATGTGGTATACCCATACAATGAATCGTTATTTGATCATAAAAATGAATGAATTACTAGTTCTTCCTATATGTTGAGCTAAGTTAAACAAAGAAAAATGAAAGGCTACATATTTTCTGATTTCATTTTTTATGAAACGTTTGCGACAGGCAAATCCATAGAACATAAAATAGATGAGTCATTGCTAGAGGGTTGAAGAAAGAAGAAAACAGGGAGCAACAGCTGAGTGGTTCAGAGTTTATTTTTGAGGCTAGTGAAATGATCTCAAATTAGACTGTGGTAATGGTTGTATAAGCTTGAAAAAATACTAAAAGCTACTGAGTTGTATATTTTTTAAAAATTAATTTAATGACAACAAAATTTTTTTTTCATAAGCAAAGAGAAAAATCGGGAGCCATGAAAGAAAAAATTATATCCCACCATGACATGTACATGTTGGAAAAAGAATAATATAAGCAAAATCAAAAGATAATAATGAATGGGGGAAAAAGAGTATTTGCAATCTAAGCAAAACTTTAACATGACTCCAACACTTCCCATTACCTATGGGATGGGGGTGACTTAGTCAATCATGTCAGCCTTTAAAACAGTTCAGATGTCAGCAAGATGTCAAGCAGCACAGACACTCTCCTGCTAGCTTTGGAAAAAGCAACCTGCCAGGCTATGTTGAGGCAACACAGCTGGGAACACAAAGAGCTTCTAATAGCTGACAGCCTGTCACATAAGTACAGGGCAATGACCTTCCACTGACAGCAAGGAAGCTAGGAAGAGAGCCCTAAGCATCAGCTGAGATTGCAGGCCCAGACAAAGTCTTGAATTTTATCAGTACACGTTATGTGCATGTATGGAAAAAAAATCACACCGAATCCCACTAATATATACAATTAATCATCAAAATTTAAATGAAAATAATATATTACTACTCTAAATCTGCCCCCCATTAGAATATATGTTTCTTGAATACAAAAGAAAATCTTGAATTCAGCATTATTGAGTCTCTGAGCAGAGGATCCAGCTAATCTATTATACCCTGACTTTAACCCACACAGCCTGCAAGATAATAAATTTAAGTTGCCTTGAGCCACTAAGATTGTAGTCATATGTTACACAGAACAAAAAACAAAACATAATCTATTTCACAAAAGGTTCTTTTTTATAAGTGGAGATTTTAAAAATTCATTTTAATAAAGATCAACAACTCATGAGAAAAAATGGATAAAACAGTTTAAAATAAATTTAAAAACGTAAAATATTCTTAAATACATGCAGATATGTTCAATTTCTACTCAATTATGACAAAAATTATGAAAATGATTATGCTGCATCATTTTTTACCAAGCACACTGTTACAAAGGCATGTAACAGTGTATTGGTTAAAGAATTATGAACTAGGAACCTAAGTAACTGTTGATAGAAATATTCTGGTACATCCTCCATAGGAGCTAAATGGGTAATGCCTATAAAAACTTAAAACTGAATATATATATTCTTTAACAAAATTATTGCATTTATGGAAATTCTCATTTATCCTAAAGATTTATTCATACAAAAGTGTAAGTATACATATACATGATTATTTATATCACAGTTTGAAACAAAATAATTTGTAATATTAGTCCTCAGGGACTAAATAAGACACACCCTTTAAAAATTATGATGAAACACACTTATGTTATTAGTACTCATAAGAAAAGATTTCAGCTAATTTGCTAAAGTGTAAAAGAAACATAACAGAACATTGAATTAAACATAGTATATTATCTCATTAAAATATATATATACATATATTCCTGTATTTGCAGAAAATAGCTACAAAAAGTACACACTTAAAAACAGTAACAGTAGAGGGCTGGAAAGAACAGTAGAGAGCTGCTCTTGCAGAGGACCCAGGTTAGGTTCCCAGCACCTATATGGCATCTAACAACCGGCCATAGCTCCAGTTCCAGGGGAGCTGACACCCTCTTCTGATTTCCAGACACTGCATAACACAGGTGCACTTACATGCAGGCAATACACTCATACACATAAAATAAAAATAATAAACAAAATATTTTCTAAAAATAGTAGCAGTGGTGGCATAAAAATTAACTGAATGACTAGATTACGTAATAAGTATATTGAATAGAGAAGATTTTAAAAAAGAAAAGGAAAACACATTTGACACATAAGAAAATATTTCTCCAACAACTCATAGGTCTTAAACAAAAACTCAAAGAAAACATGCAATCTAATTAATTACATAAATGTAGAAAATGAAAATGTAGATTATGAAATCCATTATTTTGTTCAATTGATGTATAGTAACCAAAAAGGAGAAAAGCAGAAGCTATATAATCATTTTAAAGGGTCACATCTCTTATATCTGCTTTACTTTGGCATCTTCAGGTTTTCTTAAAACAGCACCTTTTTAAGTCAATGATGCTGGTTTGTCACCAGATTTTATTCTTTTTCCATGTATGTGTTCAGTGGCTATGAGCCCTCTAGTGGTCAACAACAGGTGACAAAATTTTACACAAGTTATCTAGCTACCTGTAATGGGATTTTTAGCACCTTATGATGAACTATGTGTTTTCAAGCATTCTCATTGTAAAATAAAAATATATAATTATAAATTCATCCTCCACAATGACAAAAACCATCATATAAAAGCATAATGAGACCTTCTATATATCCTACAACAATACTATTCTATCTTTATTTCCTGCCCAAACTTCATAGTCTCCCAGAAAACTTGTTTCCTCCTCCTCAAATGTTTGAGACCAAGTCGTGGTAGATAACACCAAACTGAAAGTGGGGCAGCAATGTCAAAGGCATCTAGCACCACAAGAGGTGAGGTGAGCCTGTTACATATTACTTATTTTATCTAACTATCATTAAAAGAAAAATGAGAGCTGTGTCTGAAAAGTTGAAGAAGGATGCATTATCACTAGTTGTGCTTTAGCTGAGAACTGTTCACTGCACACATATCACACACAGGATGAAATCATGGCAGAAGCTATAAAAGGAGTGGAGACTTACCAAGCTCATACCACCGGTTCATTTTAATGCAATTCTTAATAAAACAGTTAAAATACAGAACAAATATCAACCTATGCAGGATGCCAGTGCAACAGGACAATGTCCTGAGCAAATTCACACATACTTCATCTATCTTTATAGGTCACTTAAATGAGGAAATCTGAAAACAATTTAATTCTGTTGAACATAGGAGTGAATTTTTCTAAATACTTAAGAGGAAATGGCTTACTCGGTAAAGTGCCTACCACACAAGGACCTTAGTTTGCATCACCAGCACTCACATTAAAAACTCAGCTGTGGTCCCACATATCCTTAACTCTACCACTGAGGGGACAGCCTAGCCAGCCATTAAACATAAGGTTCAATCTCAGAAAATAAGATAGAGAGCAACTGAGGAAGACACCTGACATCTGCCTCTGACCCCCCATATGCACACACATTAACACACACCCATGAACATTCACAAAAAATTTTGAGTTACTCATCCCCAAAGTACAGACTGACTTCTACATACTCAAATCGAGTAACTTATTACACATCATTTTTTAAGAAAAGAAAACTTTGTCTCTCAGAGTTTGTATCATATTTCTAAAAATAAACAACAGTATTGACTACATTACAGAGAATGTCATTATATCAAAAAAGACCAATAATAGGCAGAAAGGACATCAGTTACCTAAAGAACAATAATACAGTTTTTGCTCGTTCATTATATATACTATTTATTGAGTGGGCACAATTGACCAAAAGTGGTACCAAGAACATAGCCATCTTCATTGCTGTTATGGTTAGTCCCAATCATCAATTTGATGAGATTTAAGATCACCTGAGAGATGGGTCTCTGGACATGCCTCTGGGGAATTATCTTGATTAGGTTGAGATGGGAAGATCCTCCTACTGTGGATAACGCCATTCCCTAGGCTAAGATACTGAACTTTATGAAAAGAAGAAAATGAACTGAGCTTCTTGATGATAAACATAATGTGACCAGCTGCCTCAAGTCCCTACCTATGTGATTTCCCACCACGATTAATTATCAACTCAATCCATGAGCTGAAATAACTCTCCCTTGAGTTGTTTTTGTCAAGGCATTTTATCACAGAAACAGGAAAAGAAATTAAGACAGCTGCCTTTTTGTTTCATCAGATAATCTACAAGACAAAGGAAGAAATATCCAGGAATAAAGTTTATAAAGCACATTGGCTATAAATTGCCAAGTTTCCTTTTAATTTTATGGAAGTCATCAACGTTTTGTCTCACATAGTTCCTTCATTCTAACAGTCCAATCTATTTCATAACCATACTTTGATTCCCTCTAAATATCTTCCCTTGGCTGGAGATGTACCTAAGTGGTAGAGCACTTGCCTGGCAATGCACAAAACCTTGAGTTCAATCCCAGCACTGCAAAAAGGAGCAAAAATAAAGTAGATTCAAAAAAAAAAACATATTTTGCTTCCCGAGTCTTTTATCTAATTTTTCTCATGCTCATACCATTTTTTTCTCACTGAATATTCATGATGACCATTCTAAATAAGGTCGTGAGCACTATGCCACAGTTTCCTCTCATAGAAGCAAAATAAATTCAGTTGGTTTGTGCTAGGCACACTGTCAGCATTTTATAAATACATGGGTCTCTGAACATTCTAAAAAGTATCATTTTTGAGTTTAATTACAAAGAAAAATTACTTCTTATCCAAGTTTACTGCATGCCATGTAGTAAACAGGAAGTGGAGCAAAGTAGCAGTAAGATCCTCCAAAAATTACCATCTCACAGACTAAATATTCCTCACAAACCAAACTATCTTCACAAAAGGATGCATTTCTGGAGGGCAAGAAAAAGTTGCCCACATCTCTCCTCCCAATTCTCTAAGCAAAGACAAGACAGCTTAGAGAGAGAAGCCATTGATGAGAAAGAAGAACTTAATGGGTTAGGCATAATGGTGCATGCCTTTAATCCCAGTACTCCAGAGATAGAGGAAAGTAAATCTCTATGAGATTGAGGCCAGCCTGGTCTACATAGTGAATTCCCGGCCAGCTGAGGCTACAGGGAGACCCTGTCTCAAAAACCAGGCACAGCCCCATAATCCATGCCCTTGGATAAGTATTTACCCACCAAGCCTTTGGAACCATATTAGGCAAGTGAAGAAAGGTCTTTTATAGCACACCTCCCTCAGCCTCAGACAGTAGGGAGGGGTTCAAGATTTCTTCTGCTTGATTGCGAGCAGGGCAGGAAAGCAAGCACATGATTGTTTTCTTGGAGCACAGAGCTAGGTGAGACCAGGAATGAAACTGATCATGAGGCAGAAAACAAAGGCCTCCATACCTAGACCACAGTTTTCAGATAGGTCTTCCAGAACTGCAGGGTCATAAGGTAGAGACCTATGTGCTAAGGACACAAACAAAAAGTTTGAGCCTGCATCATCATTACCCTTGTTGGGCTGGGGCCCCTCGCCTCAAGATAATGCAGATCCATGAAGTCCAGAGACTCAGATGTGACCTAAAAGTAAACAGCTTTTGCTGTTACTCATGGAGCACAGCTATACCAGGACAGTTACATTAACCAGAATTTATAGAAGTCAAGGGACTCTCTCTACCACTATTCCCTCAAACTCATGGAGCACAGCTATACCAGGACAGTTACATTAACCAGAATTTATAGACCTGTTCTGGCAGGAAGAAGAGGATAAGAATAAGACCCAGTACCATGCAGAAAACGTAGAATCCCATCCCCAGATATACTTTGTAAATAGCAGCCCAAGACCGGTCAAGACTTCCAGTACAAATGCATGTGCTATGTGGGTGTGATGGCTCACACCTTTAATCCCGGCACTTGAGAGTCAGGGGCAGGAAGGTGGATGTCTTGTGAGTTTCAGGCCAGCCTGGTCTACATAACAAGTTTCAAGCCAGCCAGGACTACATAGTGAGACCCTGTCTCAAAACAAACAAAAAAAGAACCATGTGCTAGTGAAACAAAAAAGCGCTAACATATATTACTACCACCTGAAACCTAGACCAGAGTGGAAGCCCGAGAAGAGTTGTGCATGTTCAGCTGTAAGATTTGAGTGCAGTCTAGCTAGTGTCAAACTTGATGACCAAAGTGGGGGATAGATTTTTAAAGAATATTGCCTCAACTCTGGGTGCTATGATGTTGAGCAAGACTCTATTCACTGGAAGGTCAGGTAGTAAGCACAAGGCATTTCTCTGGAACTCAGTGCCGGGCTGGTGAAACTTAGCACTGGCTAGATCCTAAGAGCTGCTATCACCAGGCCAGTGCCCAAGATTGGAGTCTCTTTAACACCTCCAATGACAGGCAGAGATACATGGCCTTAGTATATCAGACTTCTATTCCAGCTACCATGCCCTGTACCCGGTGCAATGATCTTGGGCAGGGGTATCACCTCTGAGCCCTGAGTATACCTCAGCGGTAGGCAGCTTGTAGTAACATGGGCCTTGGTCCTATTCCCGTGCTGCACTGGTATTAGTGGGCTTTGGATTGAGGGTGTGATACATTGTGGTATTAGTGCCTACTCCATTCCTTCCACAAGTTCCATCAGCACAGCACAGAAAGCATAACTGCTTAGAAGAGGAAACTGGAAGGGGCACCAACTCATGACAGAGAAACCCTGAAGTTATGTTCCTCCATAGCAGTTCTGCCCAGAGCCATGAAGAATCCATAGTGCCTGAAGAAAATTGGACTTAGCATCACCCATGAGCACTGAAACTGTAACAACCTATACTAGCAGATTCCTGGCAAATCTGGACTTAGGGTGCCACCTAATGTTGAAATAGCAGAAAGAACTACAGATGGAGAGAACATAAGCAGTCTGCTTAGAATTTCTGAAAGATAGGCACAAATAATGCAAAATGGGAAAAATACCTAATCTTTCAATGCATAAATGAGATCAAACACCAACAAGAACCAAGAACTTTTAGCTGAAGTCAACTAATAGTCAAAATAAGGGATGAGATACTGAAACTATTGCTGAACTCTTGAATGGAATTTTAAACAGCTGCTTTAAAGAAAGTCAAAGAGCTTCTAGAAAACATAAAGAACTGATTCAATACTTCTAACAGAGACACTTAATTGACAAATGGAGACAATTTTTAAAAATCAAATAAATTTTTAACTGAAAATATACTGGAGAATTTTAAAACACAAAAAGGGTATTATTATAGGACTAAATCAAACAGAAGACTGAATAAGTTCAAAGACACAGTATTTGAAAATAGGTAGAGGAACTACAAAAACAATGAAGAGGAGTGAAGTAAGCTTACAGGAGTTTTAAGACAGTATTGAAAGTATTTGGGTTATTGGAGTTAGAAACTTCAGATTCCCAAAAGGGAAGAAAGCTTATCCAATGAGAAAATAACAGAAAAACTTCTCAGATCTACAAAACATATATGGGATTAAATTAAATGTACCCCAAGACATAAGTTCTCAAAGGTAAATGATAGAATCATTGTCAAGGCAGCAAGAGAAAAGAAACACCTCATAAAGGTATCCCAACTCACCTGACAGCAGAAACCTTACAGGACAGGACAGAACACATGAGGTTTTTATAGAACTGAATGGAAAAACTGCCAACCAAGAATACTGTACCTAGCAAAGCCATACTTTAGAAATAAAGACATATGGGCTAGAAAGATGTCTCCATGATTAAGATTACTAGCTACTCTTCCAGAGAACCTGGGTTCAGTTCCCAGCACACACAGCAGCTAACAACCATCTGAGATTCCAGTTCCAGGGGATCTGATGCCTTATTGAGGCCCCCAAGGGAATTGCATGACATGGGTGCACTTACATACATGCAGGCAAAACACTCATACACATAAAGTAAAAATAAATAAATCAAAGAAAAAGTTAAAAAGAAATGACAAGATAAAAACATTTCTAGATTTAAGAGAAGAAAGAAAAAAAAAAAGAAAAAGCTGAGAGTATATCTACTAAAATTGCCCTGTAAGAAATGCAAAAGGAATTTCAAGTTTAAAGAAACCTTAAAGTGTAAGGAAAAAATAACATAAGACTTAAAACTCACTGAAAAAAATATACAAACAAAATGAAAATGCTCTAATATATAAGCACGGTACATCAACCATTTATATATTTAATGCTGATTAAAAAGCAAAACCATTTTTAAAATAATAACTGTTAGCATGCTTAGAGACGAACAATACAGAAAGATTTACCCATTCCACAATGTACATGTGTGTATATATGTATATATATCAAATATCATGTAGCATATAGCAAACCATTTTCACTTGTCAATTTACAATAAGTAAATGAATAATAACACACTAATAAATAAATAATAAACAATAAACAAAGCTTTTACCTAGAGATTAAACAAAATGTTTACCTGTCTGCAGTTATGTCACTGGCAATCTGGTGCTTCACTCCTGATCCATTTTTAATGGAATCCTGTCTTGTGAGCCCATGAGATCGACTTTTCTCTACTGCAGGTACAGATAAGTCACCTGAGAGTGCTTGGAACTGGACCTGCTCATGTAGTTTTGCTTTCTTCTCCTGAGGTGCCTCCTCATTTCGAAGCCCTCGGAGAACCTTTTGGTCAGTTTGCTGTGGTATATTAGATCCACTGTTATAAAACCATGCTCCTGATTTAGTGAGGATTTCTTGTTGTTTTCGGCACAAATTACATACCCACATAACCTGCACATAAAGACAGAGAGAAAAGAAATTAGTCTCCCCCAAAGTGAAAAAAACAAAAAGAGAGGCATTTCAAGCCAACAAAAATTTTATGGTTCTTTATAAAGTTAAAATGAAATCAAGATTAACTGCTACTATGGATTAAATACTTTGTCCTTTCTTTTAAAGTTGTAAGAGTAAGTATAATGAAATTGTACAAAGAGAGAAAAAAGTGTCAAATTGCTAGTTGTTCATTTGTGTTCTTTAGTCATTTGTACTTAATTAGCGGCATTATGTAGTAAGCAGAAAATGAATATTGGAGCTAATTGAATTTAAATACTAACTCTTAAGGTTAGAAATTAAAACCTTCATCAAGGTACTGAACCTTCATATTTATAGAATTTAATTTCCTTAACAAAAGAGAAAACATAGCTAAAAGTGATAACACTTATTTTCCAACACTACTTTTAAATATATATAAATAATTCATGAAAATAATTTATATAAAAATGCTTGTTACAGTTGGAGAGACAGGTTGACTCACTAGCTGAAATGGTGCTAGAGAACAGAAGGGGGCCGAACCTACAGTTCCTAAAGGAAGGTGGCTCATACATGGCCTTAGATGAAGCTTGCTGTTTTTTACGCCAATAATTCGGGAATAACTGGACTTTGCCGAGCCTCTAGTAATACTCCCCCTAGCCTTACAGCAGGCCCATGCTCCTAAACTGTCTAACCGGATATATCAAGAGTCTAAATGCCATCAAAATTATGGTTCTGAGGACCCAAAATAAGCCTCAAAATCAAAATGAGTCAACGATTTGACTCATGTCCCAGAGCCAGTGGGGACTGTAATAACCTGAGCTCCTCCGTTTTGTATAAGTTTAACTGGTCAAACAATTGGTCATAGGACCACCCCTAGGAAGGCAGGTTATGCTAAATAGATGGGCAGAATACCTAGTGCGTTGATGAGATAGCTAATTTTTCCTGCCTGGAATCCCACCTCCCGGCACAGAACTTTTGGACCAGCCATAGTCACTGTAGTCTGTAAGACCGCCTGCTTTCCTGAATTCTTCAGAAAAGCATAATTTTTCATCTTCTTCTCCATATCCCTTTTCTAAACATGCTTTCTTAAAGGCTTTGGACTGCCCCTAACATCTTATATTTCTTTACTTTCTCTAAAGCTTCCTTCTCCCAGCCTTGTGGCTGCATGTGTCTGATCCCCATGCAGGCACTGAACCTGTATGGCTTCATGGCTTTCTTTCCTTTTCCTTCCTTTCTCTGTCTACCCCCCCTGAAGATTTCTCTTTAGAAGTCTAATAAAACTGTAAAAGCTTTTAAAAAAAAAAGATGCTTGTTATATAATAAATTTCAAGTAAATTAGCTATAAACATTAGCATAACAGCCTATCAATTATATTAGATGCCTGTTAAAAGGGTTACATTTGTTTTAAGTACCTACTAATGGCTAAAAGGCTAAGAATAGTGTTAATTTCAATAAAAATGTATTAATTGATCATAATTTGCAATATACTTGATTTTTAGTGTGGTAAACCAAAAACCAAATGGCCATCTTAACCACTATTTTTTAATCTTTCTTTTCTTCTTCTTCTTTTTTTTTTTGAGACAGGGCCTCCCTGTAGCACCAGCTGGTCTGGAACTCACTATAAAATAGGCTGGCCTTGAACTCACAGAGATCTACCTACCTCTGCCTCCTGAGTGTTGGGGTTAAAGTCATGCACCACCACATCCAGCTTAATCTTTCTTTGCTAAAGATTTATTTATTTTTAATTATGTGTTATATATGTCTGTATGTGGGTATGTACACATGAATGCAGGTACCCTTGGAAGCCAGAAAAGGAAGCTGGAACCCTTGGAGCTAGAGTTACATGTGGTTGTGAGCCACTGAACTTGGGTGTCAGGTACTGAACTTGGGTTCTATGGAAGACCAGTACATGTATGATCTCAACCACTGAACAATCCCTCTTAACCACTTTTAAATGCACACTTTAGTAATGTTAATTATTTTAGACTGTTCTCAAATAGAATTCCAAAGCTTTTCTTATAAAGATTAAATCCTGTACTCATTAAACAGCAGTGTTCCTTTACCTTCTCTTCCCAATCCATTACAATAAATGTGTTATACTTGATTTTTTTTAATTATTTATTTAATAACCACATACTTAGAAGAAGCATTTCATTAAATCAGCATTGACATATTCAATAACAATTTTCTGAGCTAGGCTGCATCTCTTACAAAATTGGCTGTACATTTTTAGGTCTACAG
>NW_008354281.1:6401723-6402084 GCF_000622305.1 Nannospalax galili
ACAGTAGCAAGGATATCAGTTTAAGGGCTCTAGTGGGTGAGGGAGGCTATGGGAGGGAGCCATCTGGAAAATGGGTGTATAATTGAATAAGATGGTTTGGAATGTTCTGTGTGATATACAGGCACACAAAAAAAATCAAATTTTTTAAAAATGTATTATATTTGAAGAGGAAGCACGGAAATTTAAGTCATGCTAATTAGTAGAGGTGATAAACAATACCACTGAAATCTACCCAATACTTTATAGACATACACAGGCACCAAGGATCCAAGTGGAACTGATTATGACTAGTAATAACCAGATACATACAGATTAGAGATGCAAGCGCCAACATCTCAGTGTTATGAGCAAAAATAATGAG
>NW_008354281.1:6402327-6402661 GCF_000622305.1 Nannospalax galili
CATATAATGGTTAAAAAATAAATCTTCAAAGTATACTTGATTTTTAACAGAAATATTTCTCAGAACCTAGTAATGTAAGGATATTATATAATTGTTCTGAGACCAGAAAACCCTTCTCTCTCCTCTCAAAAAACTTTTTAAGCTAATCAGAGAAAATAAAATCATAAAATTATGTATTCATGAAACATTAGTTAAGAACATATTTTGAGTGCTAATCTTATGCTTATATTGAACCTTGCATAGCTCTCTTCATGTTGCTAAATATTTTTTTACTGTTCCAAAGAGAGGCAATTTTAACACATCTTTCAAGAAATAACTTGAAGCAAGTTACATT
>NW_008354281.1:6402802-6413709 GCF_000622305.1 Nannospalax galili
TATGATGAAGTTTAAAAGAGGGGAAATAGGAATAAGAAATCAAAGACCAAAGGGTTTTCCAACACAGGGTCAACTTTGGTGGAGTAATAACGGTTTCCATTAGCTCTGTTCTAATGGAGTAAGGAGTGGAGTAAGGAAGATCGGGAGTTCAAGGCCACCCTTGCCTATATAAGTGAGTTTGGGGCCAGCTCAGGCTACATGAGACCCTACTCAAATAACAAAGGGGGGGACTAGGCCGGGCGTGGTGGTGCATGCCTTTAATCCCAGCACTCAGGAGGCAGAGGCAGGTGGATCTCTGTGAGTTCAAGGCCAGCCTGGTCTACATAGTAAGTTCCAGGACAGCTGGGGCTACAAGGAGACCCTGTCTCAAAAAGACTTAAAAAAAAAAAAAAAACCAAATAGCAGTGCCTGGTGGTATATGCCTTTAATCCCAGCACTCAAGAGACAGAGGCAAGTAGATCTCTGTGAGTTCAAGTTCAGCCTGGTCTACATAATGAGTTCCAGGACAGCTGGGGTTACAGGGAGACCCTGTCTCAAAAAAACCAAAGGAGGGGGCGCAGAGAGATGGTTCGGTGGTTAAGAGCACCTGCCAATCTTGCAGAGGACCTTAGTTCAGTTTCCAGCACCTACACGGTGGAGCATTAAACACCTGTAACTCCGGTTCCAAGGGATCAGATGCCCTCTTCTAGTCTCCACAGGCTCCTACATGCACATGGTACATATGTACACATAAAAAAAATAAAATAAATCAATCTTCTTTCAAAAGATGAGAGATTAGGGGGAAGGAGAAACATGAGAGTAGGGTCCAGTTAGGAAAAAGAAAGGGGTTGGTGGGAGTAGGGGAGTGAGAGTAGCAGGGGATAAATGTAATTACAATGTATTGTATACAAGTATACAACCGTCAAAAACTTTTTAATTATCCAGTTTATTGGCCACTTTTATGTAGTCATGAACTTAGGCAAATTAGCTATAAAATCTCATCAAATTCATAGTTCTTTTTAGGAATACCATAGAGAAATAATTGGAGGTAGCCTCAGAATTAAGTTGTGGTATACTCTGCAAGTGTTCCTATTATTAATGCTCCTAAAAGTGGGAATAAGGGGAATTGGAGATAAGGAACTCCAGAAATAGATAAGGAACTCCAGAAATATAGGAACCTGATAGCCGATCAGCCACACTAGTGTAGAATTCACCTAAGTAAGAAACAACCTACTGTTGTGCTTGCTACAAAAGTTTGTTTGGAATGTATCATTTTTTAGATGAAAGTATGACTTTAACCAGGTTGCAGTCTTTTAAAAGTACATGTTCTATTGAAAAATTCATCACCAAAGCAGTCTTTTCATTAAAGAACAATGTATCACTATAACAGATATATTAAATAGTTTCAGTATTATTCAGTGACTCATAAGGACCAATTTTACATATTTCTTCCCAACTCCACATTCCATGAAATAATGTGGGTTATCTTGAAATTACAGACATATTTATTCTACAGAAACTGGAAAACATGAAATCAGAGCTTTTTTGCTAACAGTTACTTGTTACTTACTGTACTAAAAGAATAAAATATATTCCATTTTAGTAGACAAAGTTGAATGAAGCTGCAATTTACCATAAAAAATAATCCCGACCATAAAATTCCCAGTTATTTACATATGGGAAAATAACTATTTAAACAAATTCAGTATTTTTATGAATTCATACAATATTCACAAAATTACTCACCAAAATATACCTTTTTTTCTCTATTGTTCATCTGATTTTCCTCAGCAAAGCATGAGGAAAGCAAGCCAGGCCTACTGGTTAACTCCAGGTTATTCTATGTTATAGAACAACACATCTACAATGCAACCTCTACATCTAAGGTACACAGAACATAGAACAGGGGTAATGAAGACGACGCTAATGAATATCTCAATTCTCATTAATGAAGATCCCTCATGCCAGGGATACAAAAGGTCACAAATGGCCAAAACATAGAGATTAAGAGTCGCAAAATGCTGGTCCTTGGACAGGACTCCTACATTAAACTTCACCCACCCAGGGCTCAGAGACCATTGCAGAAGAGAGGGTGGAAAGATTGTAAGAGCCAGGGAGAAAATGAATGACCATATGGAAACAGAGTCCTACAAACTTCTGGAGCCCTGCTCATATGATTCTATGGCAATGGTGTCAGCATACACAAGTTCCATGCAAACTTAAGCAGACAAAAACCCAGCATAGAATGGGGGAAATGAACAGCAGACCCCAATCTTAGCTGAAGAAACATTGGCAACTGATTACTGCTAGGTGAGGAAGAGCTGGTATTCCTAAAACAAGAGACTCTAGACAGGCTGACTAGACCTCAGTGGATAGACTTGCACTGGGAAACGTCTGGGGTCACTGACTTGACACATTGTGCCTTAACAAGGATGACAGCGCATATGGGTTCCAGTTGAGGGGGTTACGGGAGGCTGCCAGCAGGGACAAGGGTATAAAGATGATTATTTAAGATATACTGTAAAGCCGGGCATGGTGGTACACACCTTTAATCCCAGCACTCGGGAGGCAGAGGCAAGTGGATCTCTGTGAGTTCAAGGCCAGCCTGGTCTACATAGTGAGTTCCAGGACAGCTGGGGCTCCAGGAAGACCCTGTCTCAAAAAGACAAAAAAAAAAAAAAAAAACTGTATAAAATACACAAAAATTCAATAAAAACAAATAAAAGTAATTAGAATACATAAATATTTTCTGTAAAAATAATTATTAAAGATATAGACTTCCAAAAAAATCTATTTGCAACAAAAAATCTACTAAAGATATAATTTCCAAGATGGTTAACTTTTCTCCTTTAGCACATTTTCTTTCAGTTTTTCAGAAACATACCAAAACAACTTCCTAAGACAGATTGATTTGCATAATTTTGTTGTTGTAGGAACTTTCTCTTGAAAAAAAGGCAACTTTTTAATGAATGTTAACTTTAATAAAGGCCTATACTTATACTTTTAAAAACATGAAAGAAAAACTAGTTGGGACTGTAGAGATGGCCCAGCAGATAAGAGCACTGGTTGCTCTTGCCTAGGATCCGGGTTCGGTTCACAGTATCCTCATGTCAGCTAACAATGATTCATAACTCCAGTTCCAGGGAATCTGAGACCCTCTTCTGGCCTTCACAGGTATCACACACATGTGGTGCACTAACATACACACAGGCAAAGCACTCATGCACATAAAATAAAAATCAAGAAAAAACTACTAATAAAAATAAAATAACCTAACCAGAGGCTGAAAGGCTTATCCATTGAAAACTTTAAGAAGTGAAGAAAAAAATGGATAAAACACTTCAAGACAGAAAAGGCTCTCAAGCTCATAGGGTGGCAGGAATTAAATTGTAAAAATGGCTACATTGGACTGGCAGGGTGGTTTAATGGGTAAAAGTGCTTGCTGTGCAAGCCTGAGCTGGATGCAGTGGCATGCACTTGTTATCCCAGCACACTGAAGGGAAAGTGACAGTCTCAAAAGTAAAGAAAAAAATTTTAACAACTGAGAACAAACATTGGTACCAATCATAAATAACTAGAAATGTAAAACTAGCAACCAATAAAGGTTAATTGAACTAAATACTAAAATATTACTTAAATAATACTAAAGTACTAAAGTATTTTTCATATTTACAATCACACTTTCAGGTAAATGCATATTTGGCATAAGTATTGTCAGTTAGCTGAGAAATGACTGCTTGATTTTCATATATACATATATATATAATTTTTAAATAACCATAAAGTTTATTTCTAGGAATGAAGTGTGTGTGTGTCTATGTCTGTGTGTGTGTGTGTGTGTGTGTGTGTGTGTGTGTGTGTAATGGTAGGAGTACATATATGTGTGCTAAGGTGGGCCAATCAGGACCCTCAAAAGTAATCCAGTGGTTATACACTTTGGGAGACATTCTGGGAATTGAACTGAGGGCTTTCCACATGCTGAGGATATACTCTAACACAGAGAGACACTACCAGCCTAGTTATACATCTTTTATAGTGTTGGGGGGGTATTTTCATTACACAAGAAATTCTCTTTATATGTTTTTTCTGAATGAAATTTTTGGGGAAAAATAGGTAAGTGGTTTCCAAAGTAAATTAGTTATTAAGAAGCATTTAATTATGTATTGACTATTATCAGAATAGGTGATTGCTGCCCTCATAACAAATATGCAACATTAAAATTTCTCTAGGTAATTTTCAAAGAGAAGATAACTGCTAAAATGATGGTTTGTCTTACAAGTAATTTTCAAAGAGAAGATAACTGCTAAAATGATGGTTTGTCTTACAATATGGAAACTGAACATCTCTGCAGTTGTAATGTTGTGCCACTAGTCTGTGCTACAGCGCTTGGCTCATTCTCACAGAACACTCACTGCTTATAGGCAGGGCTTTGTCAATACACTTCTTCCCCTAAGAAGTAAACTAAACTTCAATTAAAGATACAGTAGCATCAGTAAAATAAAAAGAATCAGTCAAAATAAATTTAAATAGTATCATTATCCTACACTACAAAATGTAATATTTCTTAGAAAATTTCCCACTGCATATTAACAATTCAAAGATTCAAATATACTATCAGCTGACAGTTTTTCATAATTTAGGACAACTTAGAGAATATCATGCATAAATTATACAACTGCTGGTCACTTGGGTAACAAGCAAAATTATGATTTCAAAACTGTGGAGAACAAGTTTAACTGTTCTTAAAATACAAAGCATATTCTCCCAGAAATCTTCACTAAAAATGAAGACCAGAACATGAACATTTCTAAAAAGAAGATGTTACAAAAAAGAAGGGGATCAGGCATAATCATATGGAAATAACAGACAGTCAAAAATATGCTGCTTTACCAAACAGAAAGTATCTATCTCAAGGCAATGACAGTGAAATACTAATGAAATATGGTGGTGTGAAAATCACTAGGACACTGTCAGAAGTTTTTTAATGATAAGGGGGGAAAGTTCGAAGCAAAATTCTTTATTTACTTGATTCTCAGATTCTCACTTATTATTCTTTAAAAGTTAGAGACATCCACCAAGGTTTCTTACAATAACTGTTCAGTCACGTGCTAAAATATGCATTCGCTTTTGCAAAATATACCTCTCATTCCTGCACTGTTAGAAGACAGTAGCTTCACTAATCTCATATAGTCATCTGACGTTCTCCAAATGTAAGGCGCTCAGCACCCAAGGAAGACCTGCTATTCTAAGAAAGATAAGCTGTACTGCAAAAGCACCACAATACAAAATTAAAAGCACAGGCTTATATCTAAGTTTCAATGTATCTGTATTCTGATTCACCTCAAATTGAACAACCTAACAAACCAGAGCTGAATCCAAAATATTCTCCTAAAAATTTTCTCTATCTAGTCTTACATAAACAATTAATGGTATCATCCATCTTCCTAGTTTATTTCAGGCCAAAAAAATTTTTAAATAACCTCTTTTTCTCATGTCTCGCATGGTACTATTTTTAAAACATGTATCTATAGAGATGACATCTCACCACTTCCATCATCTAAGCAACCATCATCAATAAGATAAATTATTGCAAAAACCTTATAACTGGTCTCACAAATTCCGTCCTTTTCTAACTAATTTATTTCAATAAAACTGACAAAAGAAACCTTTTAAAATGTTTAAATTGTAAGTAAAATCACATCATTGTTTAGATTGTTTTAATGTTCTCTACATTTTGCTCAAAATAAATGCCAAAGTCCTTACAATGAAGCAAAGGCCTTTAGAACCTTACCTTCTAAAATCGTTGTTCACCATTCTCTGCTTCTCTGTTCTATGAGTACTTGCTCTTCTGGCTATACTGAATTCCACTGCTATTCTTATAAACATGTTCTTACCACAGGACATTTCTATTCCATAGTACCTCAGTCTGTGGCATACATAATGCCAACTCACCTCTTTCAAGCTCAGCTGTCACTTTTTAAAGCCAACTAACTTAAAATTCCAGCACCACCTAAAACTGAATGTTCTAATTTTTATTTTCTCCGAGTCCTTATGTATTCTAGTGCTTATTTATTTCCTTTATTACTTGCATCTCTTAACTAGGATATATTTTCCAGAAAGGTCAGAGACATATAGCTATTTTAATTCACTGGTATCTCTCTAGTAACTAAAAAACACCAATGAATGAGTGAACTAATGTATTAACTATAGATATACAAGAACTCTATACTGCTTTCCTTAAAGTATGTTTCCTTTACAAATTTCTAAAATCCATTTTAATAAGTGTCTTAGAAAAAGGATAACATTTAGTAACTCCCCAAGTTCAAGAACTATGAAATATATGTTGTTCTGATAAAAATATTTAATAAGGTTCAGTGTTCAGAAATTGTTTTAATGTTATGTGTATTAAATGGTTTATTTAAATGAAAATATCAAATGTAGAGTTTATTCACTGGTTTCTAATACACTTTTCATTTCCTAATACATTTTTAGATGCTATCTAGGTCTTTCATTGGGAAACATGACACTTTTATTTTTCAGTATAAACATTTATTTGTATGTATAACTCTTAACAACATAGTATGAACTTCTCAAAGAATCAATAAAAATAATTTTTAAAAACACAGAAAGCATGTGACAGAGCATGATGCACACAGGTCACAACTAGCCAAAGTGTAGAGAATAAGAGACTACAGAATGAGCGTCCCTGGATAACTCATATATCAAACCTAATCCACACCACCCAGGGCTCAGGGATCACTGTAGAGAAGGGGGCGGAAATATTGTAAGCATCAAGGGTGATGTATGAACATAAGGAAACAGTCTTCCAGACCTCTGAGAACTTGCTCATATAAAATTACAGCAATGGTGACAGCATGCCCAAGACCCATGCAAACTCAATCAAACAAAAACCCAGCATAGAACTGGAGAAATGGGCAACAGGTCCCAGCCTTAGCTGAGGAACTATTGGTAACTCATTACCGCTGGGTGAGGGAGAGTTGATCTTCTTTAAAAGAGTGACACTAGATAAGCTGACTAGACTCCAGTGGATGAACTCACACTGAGGGACATCTGGGCACACAAACTTGACTCAATGGGCCTTAACATATATAAAAGAATGCATGAAATCTGAAGAGGTGTTATGGGGGTGCAGATAGGGGAAGGGGTCTAAATATGATTAAGATGTATTGCATGAAATGCACAAAAATTCAACAAAAAATGTAACAGGGATGACAGAGTATATAGGTTTGAGTGGGGGGGTATAGAAGGGTGCCATTTTGGATGGGGGTATAAAGATGATTAAGATTGGCATGTTGTATATGAAATACATTTCAAAAAATCAATAAAATAAAAGTCATTTTAAAAAGTAAAATTCCAAGTAAAATTATAAAAATATATATATATAGAGAGAGAGAGAGAGAGAGAGAGAGAGATAAATAATTAAAAATACAGAGAGAAGGAAAGCCACTAAATTTTAATTAAATAGTAGACTCTTTGGTGAGAGCAAAGGGAGCTAAGCCTTGATGGAATCTCCCTAGTCATCCTACTGAGGGTGAGGAGATTGGGACATTCATCTATTAGCATATGTTGCAGAAAATGAAGCCTTTTCAACAAGGGGGTACTAGGGAAGCTGGAATCTACACTTAGACAAATGAAATTCCATCCCTATCTATCACCTTTCACAAAACTAAATTCAAAATGGATCAAAGACCTTAACTGAAACTCTAAGGCTGACAGAGAAGAGAATAGGGGAAACACTCCAAGATATGGGCATAGGCAAGCATTTTCTGAAAAGGATTCTAGTAGCTCAGGAAACAATCCCAAGAACTCACAAACAGGATTATATGAAACTATAAAGCTTCTGCATAGCAAAAAAAATAATCAGCAGAGTGAAGAGAAAATCTTTGCCAGCTCCACATCTCACAGAAGTTAGTATCAAAAAATCTATAAGGTATTCCAAAACTAAACAACCCAAATAAATCATGTCATCCAGTTAATAAATGAAAGATGAATTGAATGGACAGTTCTCAAAAGAAGAACTATAAAGAGCCAATAAATATTTGAAATGCATTCAACATCCTTAGCCATCAAGAAAACAAAAATTAAGACTTCATTGGGATCCCATTTCACACCAGTCAGAACTGCTATCATCAAGAAAATACATGACAAGTGCTGTGAGAAAGTGAGGGAAGAGGAACCCTCATACACTATGGTAATGCAGTCACTATGGAAACCAGCACAGAGGTTCCTCCAAAAACTAACAATGCAATTAACCATATGATACAGCTGTATCATTCCTGGATGTGTATGCATGGGATTCTAAGTCAGAATACCACAGAGATACCTGATCATGTTTATTGCAGAACTGATTCACAGCAGTAAAGATATGGAATCAGCCTAAATGCCCATCAATAGATAAGTAAATAAAGCAAATGTGGCATATATACACAATAAAGTTTTATTCTACTATAAAGAATAAAAAAATATGTCATTTGCAGCAAAATGGGTGGAACTGGAGATCATCATATAAAATAAAATAAGCCAGGCTCATAAAGGCAAATATTATATATTTTCTCACATATGCAGAAATTGTGTGTGTGTGTGTGTGTGTGTGTGTGTGTGTGTGTGTTTGTGTGTGTGTGACATGAAAGGAGGCCTGGAAAGATGGTCCAGTCAGTAAAGTTCCTGCTGGACATGCATGAGTATGAATCCTCAGCACTGGGAAGGCAGAGACAAGAGGATCCCTGGAGATTGTTAACCATTCAGCCTAACTAAATTAATAAGCTCTGGGTTCGGAGACCGTTTTCCAAAACAAAGGTGAAGAATGATTGACTGCACCCTGTAGCCTCTACACACAACCACATACACATGTGTAAACACACAAACACATACATACATTACAGAACACACACAAAACAATGGAAGGGGATTAATTAGGGGGATATGGGGCTTAAAAGGAGAATGAAACAAAAGAGGGTAGTGGGGAGAACAGACAGGTGTCAGGGGATAACTTTCATATCTGGAATCTCAATTTGGTTGGTTATATATACATATATATGTATATGTGTGTTAATGTGTACAAGTGTATCGCCTACATGTATATAAGTGCACCTGTGTCATGCAGTGCCTACAGAGGTCAGAAGAGGGTATTAGATCCCCTGTAAATGGAGTTACAGTTGTTAGCTTCCATGGGGGTTCCAGGAATCAAACCTGGATCTTCTGCAAGAGCAGCCAGTGCTTTTAACCACTGAGCCATCTCTCCAGCCCTCAGGCTTGTTTGCATGTGTGTTGTTTATGTGTTTGCCTATATTTTAAGTATGTGCACCACATGCATGCCTGGTGGCTGTGGAAGCCAGAAGAGGGTGTCAGCTCCCCTGGAACTGGAATTACAGACAATTGTGAATCACCATGTAAGTACTGGGAAACAAATCTGGGTCCTCTGCAAGAACAGCAAGTGATCTTAACTCTGAGCCATCTCTCCAGCCCCCTGAAAAGAAGATTTAATGAAAGCAGAAGAGGTTCTATTTGAAGGAAAAGGAACAGCAAGATGGGGACAAAGAAAAGTAACTGGGGTAGACATGAGCAAAGTGCTATTATATACTGATTAACATAGTGTAATAAAGCCCATTACTTTGGATACTGACTAAAAAATTAATTTAAAAATATATGGGACAGAAACAAACTTTCCCAAAACTATATTTGACAGAGAAGCTTTAGTTCAAGTCTCACTAAGTTTGCATAGTGCCTGACCATATAAAACTATGCTTTCCTCCAGTATAATGTAGTATATGTTTACCAGATAAAAGTAAGTAATCTAAGTTATCAACAAAACTATTTTTAAAAATAGACAAAAATATACCTGCTGATTATTTATAAGAAATGACAAAAAAGAGACTTGACCCCAGTTCTGGCATACTGTTAACAATCTTAAGTAGGTAAGTAAGTACAAATAAACTATAATGCTGAGGGGTTTTTTCACCCCATTAATCCAGGGTTGCCAGTTTTTAAAGAATATTTTCAAATCAAATCAATGGAATAGACACAGCAGGGAAGCAAATTTATTGGGCAATCTTATTCTGCAAGTTACATCATGATTTCCTTGCTTCCAGATTCATCTATTTTTTTGTAGAAAACTGAAAAATATCTTGGAAACAAAGAAGCATGTGGCTGTCCCCTGTTACACATGCTTATTAAATGTACAGTTAGGGAGACTACAGTTATACACACCCATGACTAAAGCACAGTGAGGGCTTTAAAAACTTGGCAAGAACCTAAATCTGATTCAAAAGTACTGTAAAATGTAGTTTTAGGGTAAGGAGTAATTCCCAATTATCACTTTTAACTGGTGTTCCATACAAAACTGTATTAACAATGAAGTAGCTCATACTTCAAAACCTTGTTAGTATATAATTTTAAAATAAACTGTTATTTGTCAATTGTGAAAAATCAAACAAGCTTCAAAAGGAATGGATGAACCTATGCAAGAAAATGCCCATGGATATATAGCTTATCTTGGAAAACGACTCCTGGTGTTGAGAGAATACACTGCTCAAGGATGCCCATGTGTTGTTCTGCTATTGAGAAATCTTGTCAAACAAGAGTATGAAACAATGCCTCTTGAAGTATCATTTATTTACAAAATCTTCTAAACTCCAAAGAAAGCTATAATGCTGCAAGTTGAAAGCCAAGATTATTGGCAATGTACAAGCAGTTATTCAAGATGGTTAAGAAGTGCTTTTACAAATTAACATTACTGTTGAAGCCAGGAAATCTTACATAATAAAGGGTATTATTATACTTGCCCCATAAATTAATAGCTAAAAAGATGTTAGCTAGTCAGTCATTCGAATGATTTTATTAAGCCTTGATAAAGATACCACCGGACTTCACAGAGTTCAGAAGACTGCAGAAAGTATTGGTTAGACTGT
>NW_008354281.1:6413748-6441740 GCF_000622305.1 Nannospalax galili
TGTGTGTGTGTGTGTGTGTGTGTGTGTGTGTGTGTGTGATTTCCAGTCACTCCAAATTATAATTTAAAAGGTATATCTGATGAAACTGTTGCATTCACAAGACATACCTAGGAATCAAACGATGAAGAGATTTCCAAAAGGTGAATATTCATACTCAAGTTGTTTGGGTTTTATTTAGTATCTTATGTAAGATCAATGTATTGGCTACTTTTCTCATTAATGTGACCAAATATCTGACAACAGGAGAAAAGGATTATTTGGGCTCACAAGTTAAGAAGGGATATTATCCATCATAGTGGGAAGGCATGGCAGTGGGAGCATGAAGCAGTTAGTCACACTGTGTATGCAAAGGAGCAGAAAGAGAGGCGAATGCTGGGGCTCAGGTTCCTTTGTACTTTTTTATTCAGTAAGGGATCTCCACCCACTAGACCGGTAGCATCCACATTTTCATTAACATTCAGCCATCTACTCAGTCAAATCTCTCTGGTAACACCTCACCGACGTATCCAGGGTGTGTCTTCTAGGTGATTTTAAATCCACTCAAGCTGCCAACAAAGATTAACAATCACAATTGCCATACAGCAAGCTGTGTCAGTGAGCAGTTACAAGAAATAAACTTATGGATACTTGTAACTTTAAAACTCTTAAAATTCCTGCAGAACTGTTCTCAGAATGTTGAGTTGTGAATGACTATCAGGTATCACCATTAAAATAGACATTATTATTATTATTATTGTTACATAATAGCATTAAATTTTTCAAGTAATACATGAGTAAACGGGGTTCACTCATACTAAAATTATTAAAAGATGAGTTGGGCATGGTGCACACCTATAATTCCAGAGTAACAAGACTACAGCAGGAAAAATCATGAGTATAAAGGTGGGTTTTATAGTGAGTTCCAGACCATCCTGGACTATGTATATGTGCATATACATATAATAGCAAGACCCTGTCTTAAGAAAAAAAATTATCAATGAATAGGGCTCTATTATAACCCCAGCACTTAGGGAAGGGAGGCAAAGACAGGAGGACCTCCAGAACATGCTGGCCAACAAGTCTAGACAACATGGTGAGCTCCACATTCAATGAGAGACCCTATCTCAAAACTAAATAGAGAGCAAGAGAGGAAGGCACTGAAGATGACCTCTGGGCTCTACATGTACATGCACAGGCAAACACATAAATATGCATACAACACACACACAATTATCAAAAGATGAATACTAACACTTATTTTAATTGAAAGTAAACTGAGACTTTCATTAATCAAGTTTCTTTTGGCTGATTAGGTTTGACAACTGAACTGCTTTGGCTATTAACTATGTTCCATTTTTCTATAAACTGAAAGCTAAATAGGCAATTCTAAGATATTTATAAAAATGACTAGGCATGTGAAAATACCAAAATAGTTCTATCAGTATAAATTGTAATTGACAGGGTACTAAAATTATTCTTCAAATCCTTCTTAGTATTTGGCTTAAACAAGGTACTTCTAAGTCAAACAGAAATAAAAATAGTCATCTGATAATTATTGGTAATGCCTTTTTGGTATAACTCCCAGAACCTGACAGAATAAATCACTAACTAGGTGATAAATTTTGCAAGTCTAATGCTTTAGGTTCTTTGCTTTCAACAAATTGAAAGAAAACTTAAATTAGTGATCAACTGATATATAATTTAATTTTTGATGATAGATCACTATACCTTTTGTTATATAACTTGGAAAGAATTCAAAGAATTGAGTGAATTAGTATAACTAAACTACTATTCCAATGGACTCATTACTGAAAAAAATTTTCTCAGCATGTACATCTATTAAAACTGATGCTAAATTCTATCACAGTCCATAAAAAAGCAACATTTATTAACAGATTTATGAACAATTTTGAAAGATAATCAATTTCACTCTTTTTCTTAAGAAATGGGTTTCATGACCAGAGAGAAGGCTCAGCAGTCAAGAGCACTGGTTGTTTTTTCAGACCTGAGTTCAAATCCCAGCACCCACATGGTGGCTAATAACCATCTGTAACTCCAGTTCCAGAGGATTCAATGCCCTCTTCTGTCTTCCTCAGACACTGCATGACTCGAGTGCACTGACACACATGCAGTCCTAGCACTCATAAAATATAAATAAAAATTAATTTTTTAAAAAATGGGTTTCTAGTGCACTTTTCTTATATATAATTTTAATTATTTTTTATTTATTTTAATAAATTATATATTAAAAATTGCTGTAATTAAACTCAATCTAGTAGAAATTTTTCAGACTCTAAGACCTGTAGTGATTGTGACTCTTTGAATGTTTCATTGTAAATTACATACATATTTTATTGTGACTATAAAAAGATGGTTTTTATAAAAGATACATACATGCATGGTCTATCTTTGGATATCTAGGAAATTATAAACAAAAATTTATTAGATGTGAATGAAATACTGTGCAGGAACATGGGAGTATAATGCTCTCCTCAGAAGTCATAGATTATCAAACAAAAAGCCCTGTGGCAGGCATGGGATACCTTCTTTCCAGTTGATGATCAGGGAGCTCAAAGAGACCCTCAAAACAATACAGGCTCTCTCTATTGCTCCTGACTGCCTACCAGATCTTGAGGCTAAGACTCCTACTGCTGAAGACACCATACACTTAGGTCACAGGACTTGGAGAAATCAAGCTGAAACTGACCTAGAAGCCTCCTCCCTGAGGGTTAGCTCTGATAATGTAGGAAGGTACTATGTAGGCTGCCAGGGAATAAAAGTTATCAACAGTCCTACTCAGTTGTAAATCTATAATAATAACCAACCTCAAATGGTACAGTAGTGGCACTAATATATTGGGGGTAACCAATAGCTACCTGAATGGACTTAAGGCCCACTCAGTAGGAGTGAACTCATGCCCGGTACTATAAACATAGCCAAGAAAACCCGTAGCTAGAGATGTCATAGACCCTAGAGGAAAACCTACTACCATCATTTTCCTAAATTGATATAATATTCAACTGCCTTTTAAACACTTTTTCTTATATCCATAAATCAGTGTACCATCCCTCATCAAAGAAGCTCATTTTTGCAGCAGACGGAACTTATTACAGAGGACCACAACTCATCAAAGTGCAGAGAAAAGTGACTGTGGAGTGCCCAACCGCTAAGAGAACATCTAAAGCACAACCACTACATCCAAGGCTCAGGAAACATCAAGGAAAATTGTAAAGGCAAGAGGACCAGGAGTACTGAAGTGAAAATGTATCCTCTCGACATGACGGGGATGGTGCACCCATGAACTCTCAACAGCGATGTCTGCCTACAAAAGACCACACCAATTAACTAACAATCCAGCGTGGATGAGGGAAGGGCTCATAAAGCCCCACACCTAGTTAAATATCTACTGATTGCTGAGGAAGGGAGAATCAGTTTTCTTCAGGAACAAAGTTCTTTGGTAAGCTGTCCATGCCCCAGTGGTCAGCCCAACAATCCGTGTACATACAAGGAAACACCAACTGAATTCAGTAGGGATGAGTGAGTATGCATGTTGTGTATAAAAATTGAAGAAGAGAATAAGAACTTAAGGGGGGGATGGAAGGAGTTGGTGAGAGAAGAATATGATCAAAATGCATAGTACTTATATATGATATTTCTTTCACTGATAGAGAGAGAGAGAGAGAGAGAGAGAGAGGGAGAGATGGATAAAGAGATAAACAGATCTGGAGAAATGTATACACACACACACATATATATATATATATACACACATACATATATGCATATATAGAGAGAGGGGGGCTGCAAAGATGAGACTTAGTAGTTAAGAGTACTGGCCACTCTTCCAGAGGGCCCAGGTTCGGTTCCCAGCACACATATGACAGTTAACATCAGTCCTAAACTCCATTTCCAGAGGATCCAATGCACTCTTCTGGCTTCCTCAGGCACCAGGCACACATGTGGTACACTTACATACATGCAGGCAAAACACTCATAGGCATAAAATAAAAATAAATAAAATCTTTAAAAAATAAAAAATACTGTGGAGGAGATAGAATTTACAGTTTGTTTTTAAAAAAAAATTGCGGCAGAGGCAGATGGATCTCTGTGAGTTCAAGGCCAACCTGGTCTACATAGTGAGTTCCAGACCAGCTAGGGCTACAGGGAGGTCCTGTCTTTTTTTTTTAAATAAAAAAAAAAGAAAACTTTTTTAAAAAAACAAGGAGTCAGGCATGGTGACACATATTTTTAATCCCAGCACAAGTAAGGCAGAGGTAGGCAGATCTCTGTGAAACTGAGGCCAGCCTGGTCTACATATTGAGTTTCAGGGCAACTGGAGATACTGGAAGATACTGTCTCAAAATAAGAAAGAAAGAAACAGAAAAGAAAACGTTGTGTTTGAGTTTTGACACTAATGGAAGTTATCAAACTACTAACTTATTTAGATTTCACTGGTGTTTTTTTTTTTTTAAAAAAAAAACAAGGTATAATAGTTTTACTATAAAATGTCAATGTTGATAATTCTAGAAATTTTACCTTCTTAAATTAAACATAGGCCGGGCATAGTGGCTAATGCCTTTAGTCCCAGCACTCGGGAAGCAGAAGCAAGTGGTTCTCTGTGACTTCAAGGCTAGCCTGGTCTACATAGAGAGTTCCAGGCCAGCTGGGACTACATAGGGTGACCCTGTCTCAAAACAAAAACAAAAGCAAAAACAAAACCTTTCTACTTTGGGGGCTAGAGAGATGACTCAGCAGTTAAGAGCATTTAAATATGATGAAAATATTAGGTGTCATATTAAAAATGTGAGGAGATATAAATTTTAATTAACCTAAAATTTTGATAAAAAGCATAGTTCAAGATCAATGTTAAATTCAACCTAAATACACACACATGCGTGCGCACACACACACACACACACACACACACACACACTAGTCAAGTTCCCATTCATAACCGTTTTATATTGAGCTAAAGTGTACAATACTTTCTGAGCATTGTCCTGTGGACTGTAAATCACAATCCTCTACATAAGTCCTTCAGGACAGGCCTTGATTAATGAGGCATTTCTTCTCTTTCCCACCAGCAAACTGCCAAGAAACCAGAAGAATAGGTCTGTCTATGTAGTAACCCACAATAATATTCTACATAATCACCATTTATAAAATACTTTCTATGTGAAAATACATAACAAACTCCTACATGGCATGTTAAGAATGTATGATGTCTAATTTCCCTTAACTGCTCCACAATCTTAGTGGCTATTCTAACAAATGAAAAGCTACATATCCCTAAACACTAACAGAATATTAATTTTCTGTTAGCAAGAAATAATACCTTTTGAAATTAATCATTTCCAATCAATTCTAAATTAAGGTACAAATTGAGCCAGGACAGGATGCATATTATGAATCACTTCTTGCTTAAGGGTTTGAAGCATTAGCTACAATGATTTTATTCTTCATGCATTTTCTGTATTTGGAAACCTAGGGTTGGTGACATACTTTCTATTTCTTTATCTTTATCTTATGTGTATGAGTGTTTTGCCTGCATGTATATAAACGTACCCATGCCGTGCAATGTCTGTGAAGGCTAGAAGAGGATGGCTGTTAGCCACCATGTGGGACCAGGGAACTGAACCTGGGTCCTCTACAAGAGCAGCTTGTGCTCTTAACTGCTGAGTCCTCTTTCCAGCTCTTTGACATTCTTTTTCATTAATTCTATTTTTTGAGCATTTGATACATGAGTACTGTATTTATATCATTTCCATCCCTCTCCCCTCCAACACCTGTGTCCTTCCCCACTCCATCTTGAATTCATGACCTCATCTTCATACACATACGTAAACTACTGAGTCCATTTAGGTAGCTCATATGTACATGAGTTTAGGGCTGACCACCTGGGGTTGGATAACCTGTCAAAGGGCTCATCTCTGAGAATACTGATTCTCCCTCTCTCAGCAGCTATGAAATTTCCTGCAACACTTTATCTAGTTAAATAGACCTTGTTAAATTTCCCCCATCCATGTTGGTATGTCAACTGTCTCTTCTTTTATGCAGGTTTTGTTTATGCAACTATACTGTTGAGAATTCATATGTGTATTGTCCCTGTCATGTCTAGAAGACAGTATCTCTCAGTAGGTCTTCTGGACCTTTCAATCTTTCTTGCCCTCTCTTCTGCAATATTCTCTGACCTTAGGTATAGGGGCTATGTTGTAGATGTATCAACTGAGACTGGGCTCCCCATAGTCATTTATTTTCTGAATTTTGACCAGTTGTGGATTTTGTAGTAGCCTCCGTGTGCTGCAAAAAAAAGGAAGCTTCTTTGGTGAGGAGTGAGAGCCATGCTTATTTTCAGGTATAAGGATAAGCATTTAGAAGGCAACTGAATACTATATTGACTTACTTAGTAAAATGGCAGTAATAAGTTCCCCTCTAGGGTCTATAAGCTCTCCAGTCATGAGTAGATGGCTAGGTTTACTAGGCATGAATTCCCACCTATTAAGAGGGCATGAATCCAATTATATAGCTGTTAGTTACCCCCAAGATATTAGTGCCACAGTTGAACCATTTGGGATATCTTTCCATACCAATCACTGTCATGGTTCACAGGCTTTACAGCTAGATGAGACTATTGATTTTTTTTTTTTTTTTTTTTTTTTTTTTTTTCGTCCTTTTTTTTTTTTTTTTTTTTTTTTTTTTTTTTTTTTTTTTTGCCCTTGGCAACTTGCATAGTACCTTCCAATTCTATGAGAGCTAGTCCTTAGGAAGGAGGCTTCCGGGGGAGTTCCAGCTCAATTCCTCCAAGTCAAGTGTCCAAAGTATATGGAGTCTTTAGTAACAGGGTCTTATCTTCAAATTCTGGGAGACAATCAAAGGCAATAGCTATAGCCAATATTGTAAGACTGTGGGAATCTCCTGACCAACCTGAAGGAGGCTTCTCTTGCCTAGCACTGGGGTTCTATTTGATAGTCTATGGTTCTTGGGGGAGCATTGCCACTCCATATGGTATAATTGCATTTAAGCTATATATACACATACATATTATATATGCATTCTAATGAGGCTTATAAAATAGTTTCCCTATAGCCTTTTCTAACATCTTTAATTGTTATTTCTCTCTCCTTCCTCTGTCTCCTTCTGTATTACCCTCTCTTCCCCTCCAAGTTATGATTCCTCCTGTTTTTCTCCTTCCACTTTTCATAGCACCTGTCCTACTATACCTTCTCTAGAGTTCCTCTTCCTCCCTTCCCCCATCGTCCCTTTCTACTTCCCTGGTTTCTGTGGTTATTCCAGGTATGTGCTCACATCTAAAAATTCAGAGCTGTGACCCACATATAAGAGAGACCATGTGGTGTTTTTCTGGGTCTGGGTTACTTCATTCAGTATAATACTTTCTAGTTCCATCCATTTACCTACAGTGTTCATGATTTCATTTTTCTTTATACCTGAATAAAGTTTTATTATGTATATGCACCACATCTTCATAATCTATTCAGTTGCAGGACAGCTAGGTTCTTTCCATTTCCTGGCTATTATAAGTAAAGCAGCAATGAACATGGCTGAGCATGAGTCTCAGTAGTTGGATATTGATTCCTTTGGCATATGCCAAGGAGTAGTATATCTGGGTCATATGGTAGATCTAATTTTAGCATTTGGAGAATTTTCCACACTGATCTCCATAGTGGCTACACCAGACTGTAATCCCACCAACAATGAATGAAGGTTCCTTTTTCCCACATCCTCACCTGCATCTGCTATTTTCTTGATCTTAGCCATTCTGACTAAGTTGATAAAATCTCTCAGGTGTTCTGTAAGAAGAAATATCTCGCTGACTTTGGAAGAATGTGTATGAGTTTGTTAAATGAAAAAAATGAGGGAGACTCTGAACGGAATATACAGTGTGTGAAAAGAAAGCATAGGATTAAATATAATGTTGTCGCCTTAATAAAAGATGTAATTCAGAAGACTAAAATTGAAAAGTAGGGGGCTGGAGAGATGGCTCAGTCAGTAAGGTGCTTGCCACACAAGTATGATGACCTGAGTTCAGATCCCTAGGACCTTTTCCAAAAGTCAGTTATATCATCATACTCCTGTAATTTCAGCCCTGGTGAGGCAAAGACAAGAGGATCCCTGGGCCTTGCTGACAAGCAGTCTAGCTCAATTGTCAAATTCCAGTTTCAGTGAGGGACTCTGTGTCAAAAAAAAAAAAATAGAAGTAGAAAGGGATAGAGGAAGACACCCAATACCAGCCTCTGGCCTCTATGCACACATGCATGCACATGCACACAATTTTTTAAAGTGGACTAATAGGAGATAAGATCAAAAATTTAGTAAAAGCCCATTCATGAATGGTGTTATACACCTAGTAGAAAATAGTAATTTTTCCTCTACCCTATCCTCTCCACAATAAATGTATTAATCAAGTCAATGCATCTTGGATTTTCATCAATTCAGTGTCGTGTGTGGGTTACTTTCAGTATATCCTTACTAAACATTATTTTACTTTTTGTTGGCCATTTCCCTGCTTGTCCTAGTTTGTTTCTTCATTGCTGTGACAAAACACTCTGACCAATACCAACTTGGAGGGGAAAGGGTTTATTTAGCTTACATCTCCCAGGTCACAGTATCATCTGGGAGCCCAAGGTAAGAACTCAGGGCAGGAACTTGAAGGCAGGAGCTGGAGCACAGGCCATGGAGGAACTCTGCTTACTGGCTTGCTTCCCTGGCCCCTGCTCAGTCTGCTTTCTTATGCAACACAGGCCCACCTGCCCAGGGCTGAGCCCTCCCCACATCACTCAACAATCAAGAAGATGCCCCACGGACATGGCCACAGGCCAGTCCAATGAAGGCAATTCCCCAACTGAGGCCCCCTCAACCCAGGTGTGTCACATTGACACTAAAGCTATCCAGCACACTGCTTTTTCAACATCACAAAAATCTAACACTACATTTTTAGGTTAACAGCAGCTTCATCTGTTACCATCCTCAACTAAACAAGCTTACCTCTAGTGCCAAGAACAATGTGTTGGTATTTATGAATCCACACAAACAGCTCAGCAAAATCTATTATAAATACATAAAAATGAATTTTGAACAAAAGTTAAGCCAGCATATCCTCTGTAGCAGACATAGTCCCTGAGGAATCACTACCTATTCACTGAAGACCAGGACAATAACTCTGTGTATGGCTAGAGCTAATGCAGAGCTATTCTTAGAGATCCAATTTGGCCACTTCCCAGGTTGATTATACTCTGGTGGACCACATAGTTTGGATCCAGAGAATCTGTTGTAACAAAGCACTGAACCTTAATTTCTATTGCAGGTTATATTCATCTATGTGTATTAGGACTCCAGGCCAGAGCCTGTTTTTCTTGCCTATGCACATTCCCATCTAGTTCAAACATTCAATGTAATAAGGATATTTAAAAGTGATAGCATTCCCAATATATATAATAACGGTCTTTAATGGACCCAAAGGTCTATCTGTAATTTATACAAAGAAACAAAGTAACAGACTGAATCAGTAAGCATACTGTTAGACTTAAGGAAAGAACTACACTTTGCTCCTAGAAAGTATTGGTCCCTGAGACACAGAAAATGAAATGCCTTGGAATGAATACTGAGAAGTGGAGAATATATGTTAAAGAGATAATTGTCACAATATGTCACTGACAATTCACTCTTATTTTCTATGTTTTCCTGAAATCAAATAACTGGACAAAATATTAGGACACTGATATAAACAAAGAAAGAATCACCAAGACTGATGTAGCCAGTGCTAGCTAAGTTCCTTTTCAATGCCTAACACAATCTTTATATTGTAAATAATAAGTTTCCATCAAAGTTTTGACAAGGATATAGAATAGGCACTTAAACACTGTTGATGAGGATATAAATTAGTATACTCGTTATGGAAAATACATGACACTTCTTAAAAAAAAGCTTTTATAAATCCACCATATGATCCAGCACCACAACTACTGAGTATATAGCCAAAGGAAATGAAAAAGAATATTAAAGAAATGATCGCCTGTGTTTATTACAGCACTATTCATAACAGCCAAAAGATGGAATCAACTTGAGCATCTATAATAAATTGATAAATAAAATGCCATATATGCACATATATATCACAAATATATGATATGAAGTGCATACACACCCATAAAGAAGGATCAAAATCCTGTCATTTCTGACACAGATGAATCTGGAGGACATTATGTTAAACAAAATAAGCTATGTACTGAAAGACAAATATCACATGGTCTTGATCATACATGGAATCTAAAATACTTATCTTATAGAAGGACAGAATAGAGTTGTGGTTACCAGAGAGAAGCAGGAATACTGGGCAAAGAGTATATATTACACTTAGAAAAGAGGTGGCAAATGTCTAGAATAGGCAAATATACAGCAACAAAATATAAAGAAGTGACTGTTTGAACCTGGGAACTAGGGATGAAGAATAGGTAGAGGAGGCAGAAATTGAAAAGGGCTGTTATCATGGAACTTTATCCTGGGTGATGAAAATGCTATAAAATTGGTGCTGTAATGGCTGTACAATTTTGTGAACATACTAAAACTACAGGATTTTATACTTTAATGAATGAATTTTATGACAGGAGTTATTTCTCAATAAAACTGTTTAAAATTTTAACTAAATTAGTAGAGATCCTCACTGGGACACATTAGAGTCAAATTCTCAGAAGTCAAAGCCAGAATTTTGAAATCAATAAGGGAAAAATGACTCACCATATAGAAGGGCATCAATGACACTATCACTAAATTTTTCAGCAGAAACTTTGCAAGATTCAATGACATATTGAAAGTGTTAATATTTTAGAAAACTGTTGAAAATGTATACTACACCCAGAAAACAATATAGCTAAATATCCATCAATAGATGAATGGATAAAGTAATGCGATAATGTGACACCCTACACAAATAGAATACTACTCAGTCTGTCAACAAAAAGGAAATCCTGTCCTATGTAGCAACATGAATTATCCTGGATACACTGTGTAAAGTAAATAAGCCAGACACAGAAACATTTATAGTACATGATCTCACTTACATACAAAATCTGAAAAAGTCAAACACAAGAAACATGGTTGCCAGGGGCTGCAAGATGAAGGAAATGGGGAAATGTTGATCACACAACATAAACTTTCAGTTATCCTGGTTCTGAAGATCTCATGGTATCATGACTAAAGTTAATAATACTCTCTTGTGTACTTGAAATTTGTTCAGAGGTAGGTCATAAATGCTCCCACTGTGTATACACACTCAATCTAACTGTGAAGAGATAAACAGGTTAATTTGATTGCTGTAGTCATTTCAGAAGGTATGCATGTATTAGAATGTAAACCTTGAGTATATATAATTTTTATCAACTGTACCTTAATAAACCTAGAAGAGAAATAAGAAAGAAAAACAATCTATTTTATGAGGAAAAATATGAACTCAGAACTAAAGTCTCCGCTTTAATTAAATAATTGATTTTTTACTGAAGGGAACCTAAAAAGCAGTCACTTGGACTTTCAATAAGCTCATTAGTTATTGACATTCATTATTTCCACTCACTACCTTAAAAATCAAGGATCTCAACTGAAATACGAGTTTCCTTTACCCATCAAAATTCCAAGGACATTCTTCACAAAACTAGAAAACAACAATCCTAAAATTAATATAGAAACACAAAAGATCCCAAATAGCCAAAGCAATACTAAGCAGATAAAGCAATGAGGAAGTATCACAATACCTGAGTTCAAATATTACTACACGGCCCCAACAGCAAAAGCAGCATGATCTTGACACAAAGACAGATGGACCAAATGAATATGATAGAGGACCCAGATAAAAACCTGTACAGATACAGCCATCTAACTTTTGACAAAGATGAAAAAAAAACATAAATGAGGAGGCGGAGGCAAGCAGCCTCTTTAACAAATGGTGCATTCATATTTAGAAGACTGAAGCTAGTTGCCTAACTCTGTCATTCTGAACAAAAAAACTACTCAAAATGGACAAAAGATTTAATGTAAGACCTGAAATTTTCAAATCACTAGGGGAAGACCCTAAAACCTAGGGATAGGCAATGGCTTTCTGCACAGGATTCCAATAGTTTTGGAAATATATAATAACATCAAAATTGACAAATGAGGCCAAGTGTACATATCACAGAGATACTTACGTATCGATATTTTTCACGGCACTAGTCATAGCACAAGTTATGGAATCAACCTATGTTTCAAACAGAGGAATGGACAAGGAAAGTGTGATATAAAAATATGTGAATGAAATTATATCCAAAAAATTCATACATGAATTTTTCATCCATAAAGAATGAATTTAGATTTTCATAGGAAAATTAATACAAGTTAAAATACCTAAATTAAGCCAATCACAGGAAGATAAATATCTTATATTTTATCTCATTTACGATTTCATAAAATCTTGTTCAGGGGCCCAAAGGGAACCAACAGGAGCAAGGAGGGGGGGAGAAAAGGGAGGATGGGAAAGTGTAGGGCGATTAATTCAACATATATTTTCATGTACAAAAGCTTGAAAATTTTTTAAATTAAAATTATTTAACCAATTAATGTTATTAAATAACCGACAAATATATTTAAAACTTCATGCAAAGCAAAGGAAACAATTAGCAAAGTGATGAAACAGCTCAAAGAATAGAAGAAAACCTTGGCCAACTATTCATTTGACAGGGTATTAATATCCAGAATATTTAAAGAATTCAAAAATATAAACACCAAAACCCCCACAAATCATATAGTTAGTAAGTGGGAAAATGAATTGTATGATGGTTCTTTTTTAGTATTTTATTTATTATTTTTATTTTATGTGTATGCATGTATTGCCTCTATGTATGTAAGTGCACCTGTATCATGCAATGCCCACAGAGAACAGAAGAGAGGGTCGAATTCCCTGGAACTGGAACTAGGGACAGCTGTTATCCACCATGTGGGTGGTGGGATTCAAACCCAGGTCTTTCATAAGAACAGCTAGTGCTCTTAATCAATGAGCCATCTCTCCGGCCCCTGTATAGATAGTTCTTAAAAGAAAAAAAAAATACACGAGGCAGGTGTGGCGCCACATGCCTTTAATCCTAGCACTCAGGAGGAAGAGGGAGAGGCAGGTGAATCTCTATGAGATGGAGGTCACCCTGGTCTACATAGCAAGTCCCAGGTCAGCTGGGGCTACAGGGAGAAAAAAAGAAAGGAAGGGAGGGGAGGGGAGGAAGGGGACAAAGGGGAGGAAGGGGAGGGAGGGAAGGGAGGAAAGGGAGGGAAGAAAATATAAATATAAATGACCGGTAAATACATGAAAAAAATTCATCAAGCTATCAAGGAAATAACAAAGCAAAACTACATTAAGGGAGCTGGAGAGACGGCTCAGTGGTTAAGAGTACTTGCTGCTCTTGCAGAGCACCCGGGGTTCAGTTCCCAGCACCCACATGGTGGCTCACAGTATCTGTAAATCCAGTTCCCCACAGATGTGGTACATATACATACATGCAGGCAAACACTCATACACATAAATAAAAATAAACATGTCTAGGGGGCTGGAGAGATCGCTCAGTGGTTAAGAACACTGGTTGTTCTTGCAGAAGACCCAGGTTCAAATCCCAGCATCCACATGGCAGCTAACAACTGTCTGTAACTCCAGTTCCTGGGGATCTGACAGCCTCTTCTGTCCTCCATGGGCACTGCACAACACAGGTGCACTTACATACATACAGATAATGCATGCATACACATAAAATAAAAATAATACACATAGGCAATACACACATAAAATAAAAGCACTCAGGAGGCAGAGGCAGGTGGATCTCTGTGAGTTCAAGGCCAGCCTGGTCTACATAGTGAGTTCCAGGACAGCTGGGGCTACAGGGAGACCCTGTCTCAAAAAGGCCAATAATAATAATAATAATAAATTATGAAAAATTTTTAAATAAAATAAACATATCTAAAAAGAACAGTAAGGTTCCATCTCAGAACGGCTATCATCAAGAAAATAAAATAACACATGCTGATGAGAGCATAGTGGAGAAAGCAGCCTTCTGTACAGTCGGTAAGAATGTAAACTGATGCAGTCACTATGGAAGTCAGTGTGCAGGTTCATCAAAAACTACAAATAGGTCTATCATATCATCCAGCCATACAGCTTCTGGATATGTACCTGAAGGAACTAAAGACCTTCAGACCCACATTTATTGTGGCACTATTCACAATAGCCAAGTTATGTAATCAGCCTAAGTGTGTATCAATAGATGAATATAGATACAGAACATGTGGTAGATATATCCACAATGGGGTATTATCCAGCTATAAACAAAATTATGTCTTTTTCAGGAACTGGATAGGCCTGGAGATCATCATAGTAAGACATACTCAGAAACACAAATATTGCATGTTTTCTATTATATGAAGAATCTAGACTAGCAGGGAGAGAGCAAGAAAGGATAGTGGGGGGTGAAGGTGATCAAAGCATAGTGTATATATTAATGAAAATTTCATAAGAAATCCATTATTTTATATAAATAATATACACAAATAAAATCATTTAGACACTGTATTGTCACAATATGGCACTGAGGAAGGAAGGTTCTCAGAGACCTAGAGAAGGAAATAATAATAAACACAACAAACTGATGGGTTAAGCACTAGTATTGTGTATTCATTTATTACCTTCATGTCAGAAATAAGGAAATTGAAGCTTAGTGTGGAAAAATAACTGACTTGAAAAGTAGAGGTTCATGATAGAAATTGGCTTTAAACTCAAGGCAGTTTGTGTTCTAAATCCTTTCATGTTGCATTCCATCTCAGCCCAACTACACCTTCTCCTACTGTGCTCTGTTGCATGGAAATTGCCATGAGAAAAAAATGAAATAAGACATATTAAAAAGTTCATTTTACTCATAATAATTATTTAATAAATGTTAACTGTTGTTAACAGACAACTCTTCTTTAGCTTCCTAAAAGTTGTTCCACCTCAAAATCTCCACAAATCAAATTGCCCTCACTTCCTTCCACAAACAGCCTCCTCCATCTTTCATGTGCTGGGGACAGCACAACTATCCTTATTCAATGCAAAAAGCTCATTGTTGTCCTGAGCCTTGTTTTTGTGTTTTCCTTATTATGTGCATGATGTATGGTATGTGTATGTTGAGTGTGGGAGCACACATGCTGCAGTGCACATCTTTTTTAACTTTATTTATTTATTTATTTTTTATTTATTTATTTATTGGTCTTTTTTTTGGGACAGGGTCTCCCTGTAGCCCCAGCTGTCCTGGAACTCACTATGTAGACCAGGCTGGCCTTGAACTCACAGAGATCCATCTGCCTCTGCCTCCCAAGTGCTGGGACTACAGGCGTGCACCACCACGCCCAGCTTTGATCCTTAACCCAACCACCAAACTTTCCATCCTTCAATTCTCAAATTCACTACCCTATAGAGCCAGTGACACTTTCTCATGTATCAGGAGCTCACAAACTCTCATTTGTGGCATCTGATATCTATGGGAATTCCATACAGAATAAAGATACAAATCTCATTTTCAGTTATAGATTGAATAAAATGTATTCAAAGTTGGAATAATTAACTCGAAGCAAAAGTCAGAGAGTTTGTGGTAGTGCATGCCTATAATCTGAACACTCAGGAGGCAAAGGCAGGAGAATCGGTTTCAAAGTCGCATCAGTTAAATAGTGAGACATTATCTCAAAAAAAAAAAAGCAAGTTATATAAAAGATGAAAAGCTAGAAAAATGTACAGTCAACATGATGACCTATACTTGCTCTCACAAAATTAGCTATGCTGCACTTGTAAATATATTTAGTCAAGTCTCCAACTTCTATGACCTCTGTTACAGCCAGCCAGAGAACCGTTTTAAATGAGTTCCAATTAATAACATCAACTTACAAAAGCCAATTCAATCTCCCTAACTATGATTCTCATGAAACAAAAAACATTCACAATTAAGAAAAATTTCAGTTTCTAAGACCATCATCTTTATATTAATTTATTGTTAGCAGCCTACGGTACTTTATTTATCATGCACAAGCAAATGTGTACCTTGTTGCCCCAGGTGGTCTGGAACTCACCAGGCTGGCCTAGATCTCATATAGATCTGCCTGCCTTTGCCTCCAGAGTGCTGGAATTAAAGGTATACAACACCACATTCAGCTAAATGTGTACCTCTTAAAACATTTATAGAGGTAAACACACACACACACACACACACACACACACACACACATTCACACGCGCATTTAATGCAGCAATATGTTCCTAGGTACTCCTATTCCTCTTCTATATTTCTGAAAATCAACAAATCTAGATGTTTGTATGGTTTCTTTGTTGCACACAGCACCTCTACTAGTGTTTCCATTAGGAATGCTGTTGAGTATATAAGAAATAAAAAGGGGCCAGTAAGATGTCTCAGCGGGTAAAAGCACTTGCCATGAAGCCTGACAGCCTGTGTTCAATCCCCAGAACCCATACAAAGGTGAGAGGAGGAAATAACTCCACCTTTTGCCCTGTGGCCGCCACATGAGTGTCATGGCATGCACGTGCCCATACACACATATACATCACAATGACAAATTAAATTTTAAAAGAATCCAAAAATCTGATTACTGATGGCAGAACAAATTTGGGGAGGGAGTATTTTCCTCGCTTTGGAGAAAGTTTCTAACAGCCTTAGATCAGTGGGTGTGATGGTTAATCTTAATTTCAACTTGACTGCATGGACAGATGCCTAGGGCATTCATAAAGCATACTTCTGGATGCGTCTATGACAGCATTTCTAGGAGAACTGAAACGTGAAACAGCAACTGAGGAAAAAAGTCCTACCCAGAATGTGGGAGGCACAGTCTATTAGGCTGGAACCCAGATGGAGCAAAAATGAAAAAGAAAGCCAGCCAGTTCACGCAAGCTTCACTTTTCCTGAGCAAGTGTCTATTGCTACAGACCTGTGTACATCACACCCCAGCTTCTCTAGCCTTACAACTTGGACTCCCACCAGCAATTCTCCAAGGAGCTCCAAGGCCTTCAGCCTCAGACTGGAAGTATGTCATTCATTGGTCCCCAAGTTCTGAGGCTTCCAGCTTCTTAAACTAAGCACCTAGCTTAGTTTAGCCAGCTTCTCTGCCTCTCCAGTATAACAATAGCCATTGTTGTACTGATTAGCCTTCAATCATGAAAGCCAATCTACTAAATCCAATGGTTCCGTTCCTCTAGAAACCCTAGGTACAGTGGCTCAAAAATGTCCTGACAAGGGGGCTGAAGAGATGGCTCAGCAGTTAAGAGCATTGGCTGCTCTTGCAGAGGACCCAGGCTCGATTCCCAGCACCCACATAGTGACTAACAACTGTCCCTAACTCCAATTCCAGGGGAGCCGATGCCTTCTCTGGCCTCTGTGAACATTGCACAAAATGGGTATACTTACACGCATGCTGGCAATACACTCATACCCGTAAAATAAAAATAGTAAATAAAATGAACAAAATTTAAGTGTTCTTTTGAATAACTCAATACTCTTGGCCTTTCATCTTAACAAATGACAGATCAAGTCAAGATATTACTTTTGCATTAGAAATGTAGTATCACTGGGCATGATGGCACACACCTTTACTCCCATCACCCAGCATGGCCCACATGGCAAGTTTCAGGCCAGGCAGAGCTGCCTAGTAAAACCTTGTCTAAATAAGCAAATAAATAAGTTAATAAATCAATCAACAAATAAGGCAGCATCTAAATTATGTATTTTTTGTGGCTTATGAGAGGCCTCCAGAACTTTTCTTCTACCTCACTTACTATAACTGTATTATACAGCATTTCCAGTTGCAAGAAGAACTAAGAAAGTTTTATAATTTTTCATTCTCTCTAATTGGGAATTGCAAGAGTGAAGAAAATTGAAAATAACTATTGGGATAGCCACTGAGCAGGGTCTACACCAGTCTATTTTTCAACTACTCAACCTTCCAAACATGTATTTCACATGTAACATATTCACCTCCTTCCTGAGAGACAATTCAAAAGTCTTATCTAGTTATAAAATCTAACTTTAAATCCAAGATGTTTAAGAAAAACAAATCGCACCGTGGTGTCTGGTGTGTACAGCATTGTGAACAGTGACCTTTATACTAAAACACAAATTGTCTGATTCCAAACAGACTCAATAAACAATAGAGGGGAAAAAAGAGTGACTGCAATAAAAACTCTCATTCAGAAACAGAAGAATAAATGTACAGTAACAACTGTCAGCAGTACATGGCAACCCCTATATGAGCAATGACCTAGTTTTCTTGTTCATCCTATCTAGCTACCCCCAGTCATCCAAGAGCCCCTTCGACCACAGTCCTTCATATTCCTGATTCTGTATTTTTGGAGGATAGCCTTTGTCCATTTCATCCTTGCCTTTATGTGAGATTGGCCCTGGCAAATATGTGCTTCATGGAGACTGTACAGCTTTTAGGTCCACTGCTAGTATAAATATATGGCTGGTATGAATACAAGAATTTATGCATTCCCTTTGGGGCTGCATAATTATTTACTATCAAGGTTGAATGCATTAGCCATTAGTTGCATGCAGTATTTAAATTTAAATTATTTAAAATTAAAATTTAATTTTCAGTTTATCAGTATAACCTTTTTCAAATGTCCAACAGCTACTTGTGAATGCAAACTACTGTTATAAAGAGTGTCGCCAAAAAGTTTGTTGACTTATTTGCATATTCCAAATCCAAACAAACTAATAAAATTTTTTAAATATTTTATTTAGCATTTTTATGTGTATGTGTGTATTGCCTGCATGTAGGTAAATGCACCCATGTCGTGCAATGCCCGCGGAGGACAGAAGAGGCTGTCGGAGCACCTGGAACTCGAGTTACGGACAGTTGTTAGCTGCCATGTGGGTGGTGGGATTCAAACCTGGGTCTTCTGCAAGAACAGCCAGTGTTCTTAACCACTGAGCCATCTCTCCAGTCCCATAAACTAATATACTTTTACCTGTTAGTCACTCTTCAATTTAACTACAAACTGATAATTATGGAATCTTGCTAGTGCATGAAAGCTAAGCACTCATCATGTTTCCCACTTCTGAAATAGTTGTCATGATATTTTTTCAAAAACAGAAAGTAATTAGACCATTATGCATCCTATATTAACTCCAGACACAAAATTAGCTGTAGAGATTCTAAAGGTTATTAATTGTAAGCATTGCCTAATTGTGAATAAACTAATGCAGTGGGCTGCTAGAAAGCTCACAGGTTCTCTGAGGAACCTACCCTGTTAATCTTCAAAACTGCCTCTAAAAAATGGTAGGATCCCTCTAGGGCTTAAAAAAGAAAAGGAAAGGGGCTGGAGAGATGGCTCACTAGTTAAGAACACTGGCTGTTCTTGCAGAAGACCTGGGTTCAAATCCCAGAACCCACATGGCAGCTAACAACTGTCTGTAACTCCAGTTCCAGAGGATCTGACAACTTATTCTCTCCTCCGCAGGCATTGCACAACATGGGTGCACTTACCTACATGCCGGCAATACACGCATACACATAAAATAAAAATAATAAAATATTTTAAGGAAAGAAATAGTAGTGTCCTTTTTTTCTGCTGGGAGATCATTGTAAACCCACATTCAATATTTACCAACACAATACATCATTGCCATCTGAGTACCTGAAGATTTTGAAAGGAAGTAAAAGACTCCACCTGGTTAACAAGAAGGTAATGCTTAAAAGACTTCAACTCTCCATGAGCTTTATGCCTATTTGAAATTGGAAAACTTGAAAAGACTGTAAGGTTGAGTTTTGACTCATCTAAAGGTATCAGAACAGAAAGATCTTTCTCTATATATGCAGTTATCAGTCTCCAGAGCAGATCTAAATGCAAATCTGACTTTCAAGACAGTTATCAGACTATCAAAGCAAGGCTAAAATCTACTCCAAGCTACATGAGTATTTTTAAATTATAAATATGTAATGTAAAACTGTAAGCTATTTTACTAACTTCTAGAATATTGTTGAGGTAAGTGAAGGTACAAAATATTTAAAATAAACTACAAAATAATTACCTCAGTTAACCCATGCTCAATGTCATTGAAGCTCATTATTACAAACATTGATTCTCTATATAAATCAGAAAGTTTTCAAACCTGAGTGAAAGTAAAACACTGAAAAGTAAAAGGAAGGTTTGCTGTAACAGGGACTGCTATAAGATCTTGACAAAAAATACTAAATTCTGAAAGAGTGAGCCCTCTGTAAAAAATCAAATAATCAATATTTCACCTACAATATAATGAAATGTCAGGTGGACTTTTTTCAGTAAAATCAGCATGCTTAAATATGCCACAATATTTAGCAATTTTCATGCAATACAACTGTAACAAAATACTTAGAAGAATATAAAGTAAATACAGGTATAAAATTAAATTGGCAATAACAATAAGAAAAATTATATTAGACAGAAAGAAAAAGACTCTAACCACTTTGTCCTCCTGGTGTGAATATCCACGAAAGCAAGTTTTAAAAGACAGAAAAGACAAAACAAAAAGAAATAATTAATTCCATTCTTAAGAAAGAGTAGCTCTTCAGATTTTTTTTAGTAAAATAAAAATTCAGAAATTGTTTACATTTTGACTGAAGTTTAAAATTAGACTTAATTTTAAAATTAGACTTATTTTAAATTTAGGAAGGAAATTTCTCCATACATTTCATTTATGTAAGAGCATGCTAAATATTAGAATATATTGAGATATAAACAAAATAATTTCCATAAAAATCATTAAATACTCAAACGTCAGAAAAAGAAAATGTGCTTTTCACAAGTAAAATCTTAACTAAATACTGAGCTCAAAAAAATGAAAAATGTTTAGGAACAAAGCTTTTATATACAAAAATGATAAAATATATCTTCATTTTTTTAAATTCATCTACTATCAAAAGCAGACATAAAACCACAGTTACCTGATTTTTTTTTTTTTTTTTTTTACAAAAACCCCAAAACTACACATTGAAGGAAAAAAAAAAAAAAAAACTCTTAACAGTAAAACATTGATTATTCCTTGGCTTTTGCTGAAGTTGAATGGTAACCCCATTCCTTCAACATGTAAGAAAAATGAAAGTAGATTCTTATCTCTTACCCTGTACAGAACTTAAACTACAAATGGAATAAAGACTTCAACATAAGACCTGATACCCTGAAACTACTGAAGGAAAAAGTAGGGAGCATTCAACACATAGGCACAGGTCAGGACTTTCCTGAATAAGACTCCTCCGGTAGCACAGGAAATACGATTAACAATTGACAAATGGAATCTCATGAAAGTAAATAGCTTCTGCACAGGAAAAAAAACTGTGAAGCAAGTGAACAGACAGCCAACAAAATGAGACAGTCTTTGTTAGTCGCTCATTCAACAGATGATTCATGTACAGAATATGCAAAAAAAAAGAAGAAGAAAAGAAAAAAAAGAAACCTAAAGAAAATAAATATCCCACTTAAAAAATGGGCTATGGAACTGAACAAAATATTGTCAAAAGAAGAATCACAAGTGGTTGGGAATCACTTTTTAAAAGCACCCAACAGGGTCTAGAGAGATGGTTCAGAGGTTAAGAGAACCAACTGCTCTTGCAGAGGACCCGGGTTCGATTCCCAGCACCCACATGGCGGCTACAAACGGTCCTTAACTCCAGTTCCGGGGGAATCCGAAGCCCTCTTTTGACCTCTGCGGCATTGCAAGACATGCGTACACCTACATATATGCAGGCAATATACTCATACACATAAAAATAACAAACAAAAATTTTTTAAAAGTACCCAACAGCCTTGGCTAGCAGGGAAATGCAAATTAAAACTACTTTAAGATTCTACCTCACCCAAGTGAGAATGACTAGCAGTAATACAAATGACAACAAATGCCAGTGTAGATGTGATGAAAGGGGAACCCTTACACACTGTTGGGGCTGGGGAAGAATGAACCAGGGCAGCCACTTTGGAGATCAGTCTGAAGGTTTCTCAACTAGAAATAGAACTGCCACATTGCCCAGAAATACCACTCCTGCACATAAACTCAGAGTACTTTATTTCTTACTACAGTGACACACAACCATGTTCACAGCCTCTCTATTCATAATAACCAGGAAATCAAACCAACAAAAATGTCTATCAACAGATGAGTAAAAAAAAAAAATGTGGTAAATATATACAATGGAATATTAGCTGTAAGGAAAAATGAAATCATAAAACATGTAAGTAAATGGATGAAACTGGGAAAAATTATACTGAGTGAAGTAACCCAGACCTAGAAAGACAAACACCAATTATTCTCTCATATATGGATTCCAGCTTCAAATCTCTAGTTTTGTGTGTTTAACGCGGAAAACAAGTGCAAGCCAGGAAACTAGAAAGGTACTTTGGCGGGGACGTGTTAATGGAGGGGGACAGTAGTTTATAGAAAAAAACGAAATAGAAAAGTAGAAGACTATATATATCAAAACGCTTAAGTAGGGAAGGATACAGGAATACGCGGGAAGGGAGGGTGTGGGAGGAGCAGGGCACTAAGCCAAAAGAAGGGTTCATGGAAAGCCATATGGAAGCCTGCTATCTCATATTCCAATTAAAAAAATATAATTGGAGGGGTAGCTCATTCACACAGGATACCCAAAGAAAGGATTGTGAAGGAGATGATGCTTAAACTGACAAAAACAAGTGTTCATTATGTAAGAAAGGATTTGGACTGTGGTTTAAAGGGAAGATGAGCATTTCTGATGACAGAGTAAAATGAGCAAAAGCATAGCAGACACAAGACAGAAATCATCTAGAAGTGCTTTCCATGTGGCTTGACTTGATTATTCAGAATGAAGTGCTGGCCTACCATTCAGCAGGGAATAAACCATGAGGGAGAGATCTTTATACCATTAGAAACTTTAACCACTTAAGAGATGAGGAATCACTGAAAAGTTTTTATGCAAAAAGTAAAATAATCAGATTGCACTTTACAAATATCACGATAGCATTGGGTGTGTTTGAGAAGCCAACACTGGACAAGAGTGACCAATTAGGAGACAAGCATTACATGAAAGTCATCAGTCAGCAGTTTATGTATGCAGAAAGGAAATTCTCAAACTTTTTTACTGTGGAAAAAGGATAGTAAAGGAAAGAAATCTGAGATCATATCTGGCTTTCTGGCTTGGATGACAACATGTAGTGCTACCATTTGAGAAGTTAAGGATTTTAGAAGTATATCTGGAGATTATTCCAAAAACAGAAAGTGCCTAAGAAGTCTGGTATGGAATAAGAAAAATCTAAAGTTGGGTGTGGTGGCGCATGCCTTTAATCCCAGAGCTTGGGAGGCAGAGGCACTGGATCTCTGTGAATTGTTAATTTGAGACCAGCCTGGTCTACATAGGGAGTTTCAGCTGGGGCTACAGGGAGACCATGTCTCAAAAAAAAAAAAAAAAAGAAAGAAAATCTAATGGTATTCTAAAACGTTGGTGGAAAGGGAATTAGAAAAATAATACTTCAAAAGATTACAATGTCCTAATTCTTTTTATGGATCTGAATGATTTTAATTTAAAACAAGTCAAAATAAGTATCATTAATATGTTTAAAATATTGTTTTATTGTTCATTTGCTTTTGGCTAATGTTGAAGTTAAAATGTTTTTATTAGGAATGTCTTAAATTATTATATAGTCTTTATTAAGGTTAGAATGTACATTAGATGTTACTTTTACTCTTCCTGTATATATACTAAGTAGATTTCCTAAGTGATGCTACTTTACTGATAAAAAGCTCACGTTATCTATTGATGAAGATATTAAAAACTGTGGAGCCCTTGACATGGTGGTGCACGCCTTTAATCCCAGCACTTGGGAGGCATAGGCAGATGGATCTCTGTGAGTTCAAGGCCAGCCTGGTCTACATAGCAAGTTCTGGGCCAGCTGAGGCTGTAGGGAGACCCTGTCTCAAAAAGAACAAAAAAAAAAAAAAAGAAACTGAGGAGCACACTTGACCCTCCATAGTTTAAGAGCAAGCAGATACCAAAAGCAGATACATATTTTCAATGTATATATAAACTTAACCAAGCATACCTTGACCTGATATGTATCCACTAGTCTACAGGTAGTTTTTCTCTTCTCTAAAATAAACCTCTAAAACTATGTATCCCTTACACATTTTAAGGTTAGTATCAAAGTTTAAGTGGTTATGATACATTTTCAGATGTAGTTTGTACTGATGTGATTAAATATGTATTTAACAAATCTTGGAACTGAATATTTAGTTCATTTAATATAAGGAACATGTCTATCATGCAATTTATGTGATAAATTAGCCCTATTGTCAAAACCATAAGCCAAATCTGACTGTCAAACAGAATCCAGCTTCATTTTTAAATTACATAATTGTCATTATGGGCCACCATGAAACTCATCTTATAACCAAATTCTAATTTTGCAAACAATAGATGATGCACTAGAATTATGTCAAATATTAGGTTTATATAATTATATAAATTTGCTTAAACCATTCTTCAAATTTCTACAAATTGCAGTTTTCTAAAAGTAATGCCCTCAATATCTTCTTCTTATATTGTGTGAGGAAGGTGAAAACCAAAGTATATTCACTATATATACTACATATAATAAAAAGATAGTTAATGGAGCTTCTCTGTTAATTTTGAACAATTATCTAAGCAGCATAAATACTTGGCCACACAAATTTCTCAGTTCAAGAATTGTATGAGTAAGATTGAAGCTAAACAATGTAAAACTTTTATGTCATAAGTAAGAGGTTAAACCCAGAAGAAACCTTAGAAGTTATTTAGATTGATGCCATAATTTTACAGATTATTTAAAGTATTTTAAGATGAAGTGACATAAAGTACATAAAGTAGGACTAGAGAGATGGCTCATCGGTTAAGAGTACTGGTTGCTTTTGCAGAGGACCAGGGTTCAGTTCCCAGAACCCACATTGTGGCTAACCACCACGAATAACTCCAGTTGCAGGGGATCCACGCCCTCTTCCGGCCTCTGTGGGCACTGCACACATGTAGTGCACTGACATACATATAGACAAAACACTTATATGCATAAAATAAAGTAAGTTTTCTTAAGTGTATAGAGCCAGGCATGATGATGCCTGCCATTAATCCCAGTGACTGGGAAGTAGAGGCAGGTGGATCTCTGTGAGATAGAAGTCAGGCTTGTCTACATAGCAAGTTAAAGGCCAGCTGGGGCTAAAGGGAGACCCTATCTCAAAATAACAACAACAGGGGCTGGAGAGACGGCTCAGCAGTTAAGAGCACTGATTGCACTTGCAGAGGACCTGGGTTCAATTCCCAACACCCACATGGTGATTATGAACCGTCCCTAACTCCAGTTCCAGGGGAATCCGAAACCCTCTTCTGACCTCCGTGGCATTGCGTGACATGGGTGCACTCACATACATGCAGGCAATACACTCATACACATAAAATAAAAATAATAAAATATTTTTTTAAAATAGCTACAATAATATTTTTAAAGTATATAAAGAAAAAATTTATCTGTCACATTTTAAGTTATTCTACTGAAGCTAAACAGTGTAAAATTCTCAAATTTAATCAGCAGATGGAAATTAATTAAGCAGATGGTAATCAATTTTTCATTCCAAAATATAAAAGAAATGCATTGAAGCAGCCATATTCAAAACTTCAAATAACCCATATTGTAAATTATTTTTAATGTTTTTCCAATTCAAAGTCTTTCACCATTAAATTATTACAAAATAATTTCTTCCCTATTTTTTATTCGATTAAATATATAGCTTTTACTTACTAAGGGTGTATCATCTTAAAAGGAAGTAAACAGAAGCAGTGCTTCACTGTATCTTGTACTGGTATTTCCTTTTATTCTTTCTGTATCCTTAATGTACCTCAAGAGACATAATTAATTATTAAGGATGGCTCCACATGAAAAAGCCTCAAAATTAAAATAAACAGTTATTTTATTTTGTTCTCTTGGGAAATTACCAAAAAAATTTTAATAGCTTTATAATTAAATATAGAGTTATAAAATATTTGTATTCTCATTTTTGTACTCAATAAGGATAGTCTGACAAAATTTCACTGGGCTTAATTCTTTGGTGCTAGGATAAGTCAAAGAAGTGTCTTCAGAAACTGTGGAGAGCAAAAGCCTTCTTCAAATGAAATCGCTGAGCATATTTACAGTGATCAAATGTGAAATCAGAAATTGAACTTGGTAATCTTTTTATTTAGAACAGACATGATTTTGCACATTCCAATCAAATGAATGCTTTCCCATGAAAATTAAGATGTTCTTATGACAGCTTTCTTCCCTGAATGAAAATGTTGAAAAGGTAATAGAGAAATCCAGAGCTATCTTCCTTGAACAAAAATCTAAATTGCTTTTTATTATCTTTCATTCTCCTGACAGCACCCTTAGATCTAAGAAAAATATGAGAAAAGTGAAATGGGACACCACGGGCTCCTTCCTTCTTTAATAAACCTTCCCATGCCACTAATCTAAAGTATAGAAAGAGACTATAGGTTGGTCACAAGATAACATCTCTTCTTTTTGAGATAGCATCTCCCTGTAGTCTCGGCTGGCTTGGAACTCGCTATGTAGAAGAGGCTGGCCTCGAACTCACAGAGATCTGCCTGCCTCTGCCTCCTGAGTGCTGTCATCAAGCCCGGCTCATAATACAGTATATTATTAATGAGTATTCCAATATTTTCTTATACTTAATTTATTAACTAACATTTTGCTCAGTGAAAAGGAATTATACATTAGACTAAGTATTTTCAAGCAAGTTATAATCAGATGTCAACTGGATACTTCTGTTTCTAGTCCAAGTTGGGTACCAAGGCCCAGATTTCTCTTCCTGCCTGAAACAAACAAAAAGAAAATTGCATGGAAAAATGCTCTGTGGTGTTGTCTGCTGTTCTAGAAAGAGAACCCAGGACCTCATGCATGCTAGGCAAGTCTCTTGTCACTAAACTATATCCTGAGCCCTTTGTTTTATTTGAGACAAGGTCTATGTAGCCTAAGCTAGTCTCAAATTTATAATACCTGTGCCTCAGTCTTCTCCTAGCTGGGATCACAGTCATGTGCCTCTGTATCTGGCTAGAAGAATTTTTTTTAAAACACTTGATATCAAGTTTTTTGCAGTGGTCAGTAGTTAATATGGAGATTCACAAATGGTCAGAGTGCGAAGAATAAGAGCCTATGGAGTGTTCAGCCATAAATCGAACATCAACATCATACATCCTCCCCTCAAGGCTCAGAGAATATAGAGGAAGAGGGGTTGGTATGGTCATAAGAGCTGGAAGTCAGGGAGAGTTGGAGTGAAAGAGTGTCTTCTGAACATGACAGGATCATTGCACTTATAAACTCACAGCAGCTGTGGTTGCTTGCACAAGACCTGTACTAGATCAACCCAGCAAGTACTCATTTCAGCATGGATGCAAGGGGTACACGAGCCCCTACCCCTGGCTAAGGAGCTATTGACAGCTGATGGTGGCTAGAGAAGGAGTCATTTTTCTTTATGAAAATAGCCCCTGGGAAGTTGACCATGCTCCAGTGGATGCCCACACCTATATGCATAAGGGCAGCAATAATTAGACTCAATGGGTTGAAGAAGAAAGAGGAGGAGAAGGGGCAGGAAGGAGGTGGGGGAAGGAGGAGGTAGGGGGAAGAGATGTAGTTAGGAGGGAGATGTGGTGGCAGGGGAGCTGTAAAGAGTTTTGTAGTGGTAAGAGTGAACATGATCAAAACATATGCATGTATGAAAATCTCAAAGAATAAATTAAAAATATTATATATTTTTTTCTTTTTGGGGAAGGAGGAGGTAGGGGGAAGAGATGTAGTTAGGAGGGAGATGTGGTGGCAGGGGAGCTGTAAAGAGTTTTGTAGTGGTAAGAGTGAACATGATCAAAACATATGCATGTATGAAAATCTCAAAGAATAAATTAAAAATATTATATATTTTTTTCTTTTT
>NW_008354281.1:6443060-6457837 GCF_000622305.1 Nannospalax galili
TCCCCAGGTGTCTGGGGCCCCAAGACTAGGAATGGCGCAGGGCTCAAACTAGGAGTATAGAACGGCGAGGGGGGGGGGGATGGAAGGGGGAATGTGGCTTAGGGAGTCCCAGCGCGGAGAGCTGCGCTGTAGACTTACCCCAAGAGGCCTGAGGATAGTCAAAAATATTATATTTTTTAAAAGACCGTTGATATAAGGCAACAGAGGGCAAGACAGTTGAAAGATGGAGAGTAAAATAAGCTCATAGACAATGTCTGTGTGCGACCAGTTGTGGTGGTTGGTAATAGTCTCTGACTGGTGCAAAATGAGCTTCTTTAATGAGTAGTGGCTGGGATATTTGTCTGTAAATATAAGGATACATATTTTGCACATAGTAGGAAATGACATTAGTCTAGGTATGTGACAGTCTTGGGGTTTTCTTTAAGATCTATGACCACTCCAGCCATGTATATTTGGTTATGTTTACAGTACCACTCTTGAGTTTCCTTCCACTGAGTGGGCTTTTAGTTCAATTAGGTAGCTGTTGATTGCCCCCAAGATAAAAGTGCCACTACTACACCAATGCCACGTGCTGTGCTGGCCATCGATGTGATTACTGAGCCTTGAAGCTGGTGTCGGACCACTGATTGATGTTTTCCCTTGGCACTTTCATAGTGATCTCCAAAGCTATCAGGGCTAGCATTCTGGGGAGGTGGTTGCAGGTCAGTTACAGCTCTATTGCTCCAAATCCTGTGTCCTGAAATATGTTCTGTCTTCAGCAGTAGGGTCTTACCTTCAAGCTCTGGGAGGCCATCAAGGGCTGTGGCAATAGCCTGAGTAATTTTGGGAGTCTCCTGGACCACCCTGGCCAACAACTCAAAGGAAAGTTTCTCCTGTCTGGCACTGTTTCTTCTTATGTAACCTTTAGCTATTCACATGGACTCATGTACAGATAATGTATGTGTAATTTGTCATTAGTTATTTGGACTAATAGGATTCCCTCTGGGTTTTTTTTTTTTAAGATAGGTAGGCACTATTTATCACTCCTCTCTCTCTTTCTCTCTCTCTCTCTCTCTCTCTCTCTCTCTCTCTCTGTCTTATCCTCCCAGCATGGTTTCCCCATTTAAAGTGTCCCATTTTCCCCATTTCTCCCTTGATAATACCAGTCTCCTATGGTCCCACCTCTCTTGAGCCCCTTTCCCTTTATTCACCAAGGTTCCTTATATAATCCTCCCTCCCCTCTCCCATTTAAATAATGCCCTTTTTATCCTTTTCTCCCTTAGTAACACCACTATCCTACTGTCCTTCTCTCTTAGGTTCTTTCTTTCCTTTTACCTCCCTGGTTCCTTTTCATTATTCTGGTTCCTGCAGTTATGTCTGGATACATACTCACCTGTAAGGATTTGGTGCTAGGGTCCACATATGAGGGAGAACATATGTCATTTGTTTTTCTAAGTCTGTGTTACTTCATTTAGTATGACAGTTTCTAGCTTCATCCATTTACCTGCAAATTTCATGATTTTGTCTCTTTACTACTGAATAGAACTCCATTGTGTAAATGTACCACATTTTCATTATCCACTCCTCAGTTGAGGGACACTTAGGCTATTTCCATCTTTTACCTATTGTGAAAAGAGCAGCAACAAACTGGATGTAAAAGTGTCTCTGCAATAGGATAAGATCTTTGGGTATAACTGAGTCAAATGGTAGGTTGATTTTTCGTTTTTTAAGAGAATTGCCCAGGCCTAAGTGACACATCTACAATGCAGCTTAAGGCTTATGGAACATAGAACAGGGGTAAAAAAAGAGGACACTAATGAATCTCTCAGTGCTCCTTAATGAAGCTCCTTCATGCAGTGGAGGGCCAGGAACAAAGGGTCACAAATGGCCAAAGCACAGAGATCAAGAGTCTGCTAAATGCTGGTCCTTGGACAGGATTCCTTTATTAAATTTCACCCACCAAAGGCTCAGGGACCACTTCAGAAGAAAGAGGGGGTTGAAAGATTGTAAGAGCCAGGGAGGAGGTGCATGACCATATGGAAACAGAGGCTTACGAGCTCCTGGGAACCTGCTCAGATGATGCTATGGCAATGGTGTCAGCATACACAAGTCCATGTAAACTCAGGCAGACAAAAACCCAACATAAAACTAGAAAAATGAAAAGCAGACCCCAATCTTATCTGAAGAAATATTGGCAACTGATTGCTGCTAGGTGAAGAAGAGCTGATCTTCCTTAAACAAAGGATTCTAAATAGGCTGACTAGACCTCAGTGGATGGACTTGCACTGGAGAATGTCTGGGGACACTGACTTGACACAGGGGCCTTCACAGGGATGACAGAGTATAATGGGCTCCAGTGGGGGGCATGGAAGGGTGCCAGTGGAGACAGGGGTATAAAGATAATTAAGATTGTTTGAGATGTTCTGTATAAATACACAAAAACTGAATAAAAAAATAAAGCATAAAAAATAGCACCATTAAAAAAAAAAAAAAAAGATGGGCTCTAGAATTGCTACCAGGCTTACAGTTTTTAAAGATTTTCTACAAAGTAGGACAGTAAGAGAAAGCTTAGGTGGAGCCTGAAGACAGAATGAAACTGAGAGGTTGCAAAGGAAATTTTGTATTTTAATTGAGTTAAAATTGAAAGACACTATATTGGAATTTGAGAGTTACCACTAAAAGAGTACTTGGAGGAGGTTTAGTGCATGTGATACCTATACTGGAGAAGAAAAGGTCTTAAAACCTCACTTTGTACCTTAAAAATCTAGAAAATTCAACCAAAGTAAGCAGAAGAAATAATAAGGAATAAAGCACAAGTCAACAATAAAATTTAATAAAACCAAAGTTGGTTCTTGAGAATAGCAATAAAATTATAAATGACAGAACAGGAAAAAGAAAGGCTCAAATCATCAAAATCAGGAATGTCAGACATAGCAGCACCGCTAGTCTATGGTATTTTAAAAAATGGAATATTATGAAGAATTTTACAACAATATATTTAACAACTTTTGAGAATTTGGATAAATTCCTAAAGAGAAATAATTATGAAGTCATTTATGCATGAAAAAAGTAAATAATTCTGAATCAACTGAGGAAACTGAAACTGTATCTTTAAAGAAAAATACTAATTAAGGGCATGAGGTGAAAGCAGAGAGGGGAAAAGTCTGAATGTGAGCAAAATACAGTGCATGAAATTTTTGAAGAATAAATTTTAAAAAAATTTAAAACCCTCCCAATAAATAAAGCTACATGCCCAGACAGCTTTACTGATAAAATCTAGTAAGTATTCTTAAATCAAATAATATCAGTTCTACACAAACTCTCCCAAAACATTAAAAAGGAGAAAATATTTTCTAATCCTTTCCATTAGGCCTACATGATACCAATTTCAAAATCAAGGAAACCCATCTGCAAATAAAGCCCATTAATAAATGACATGAATAATCTATCATGACCAAATAAAGCTTATTCCAGGAATGCAGAGTTGATTTAGCACTCAGAAATCAAACAGTAGACCTCAACATCTTAACAAAGAAAGAAAAAACATAAAAACTAATCCCAACAGACTGTGAAAAGCACTTGGCAAAGTTCAACACCTACTCATGAACTATAACTTACATGCTTAGCAAATGTGTGCTTGATGGCATCTATGAAAAAATTATAAGCAACATCATACCTGACAAGGAAAGAGTAACTATTTTCTCCATAAGATTAAAAACAAGAATATCTTCTTATACCACTTTTATTTAAATTATACCAATGCACCAATTCAAATATATATATATATATAATCATAATTAAGTAAATCGGGGGAAGCATAAGGAGTAATAAAGGATTAGTTCTAAGCAAACAATAAGAAAATGAGGAAATGAAATCATACAGGAGAAATAATTCCCACAATTACATCTATACAATGTATGTAGAGATTAGCTCTGTATGTAAACTCATCTAAGTAATTAATTTGGTGATATTAATGAGCAAAAAGATAAATCTGAAAGAACTTAACGAGAAGAATATTTTGAAACTATTTTTGCTAATTTCAGCAAAGTATTCTATGAGTAGCATTAACATATTTACTAAAGAAACCTAGTACAAATATGAAACAAGTCTTCAACATTTCTTCTTTAGAGTCCAGAGTTAAATGCTATTTCATTAATATTAAAACAAAACCAGGGGGAATATAGTTTCAAAAGCCAAAAAATTAAAGAATCTCAGAGCTGTAATGGACCTCTGTCAAAAGTTTGCAAAAGTATAGTAGTAATGGAGAAGCTATATCAAAGCTCTGACATGAATCAGTGGTGTGTCTTTAAGGATCAGCCGTAGTCTCTCTGGATCTGAATTTTTATTGCCTATACAAGAATGAGAAAAATTCATCTCTAAAATGTTTTCATTGTGTTTGAAAGTTGAAGGTCCTATGATTCTAATCAAAATCCTAAGCTGACACGAAGCAGTAAGACTTTTAAATTCAGTATAAAATTAAAAATGTTTATCTAAAATGAGAACCACAGAGGTGTCTGTACTTTGGTTAATCTGAATAGTAATTCAGTTATCTGCTCCATTTTATTTGCAATAAGCTTAACCATTAGAGAATACTCATGCTTCATTTGTGTACCTTGTTTGAGCGTAACGACACTCGACCGCCACAGCGAGCACAGAACTTTGTTTGGCAATATGAACAGTTATGGCCACATCCGTCAGCAAACTTTGTTTTATGGCAGATTCCACAGGTTGGGGCATCTCCCTTCTGTTCTTGCTGCTGCTGTGATTCTTCCCCCATCTTCTTTACTTGTTCTTTATACATTTCAAATTGTTGATGCAGTTTTCTGCAAAAATGAAAAATGTTTTTAAAGATTGGTTTCTGATGATCAAAAGTCATAATACTTTTATACAATTTTATAATCAAAACACACAGGATGAGATGAAAAGAATATAAAATTTTAATTTATGATTACAGAGTAACATCTTGCATGACACATTGCATCATAAAAATGCTGAAATAAATTCTATCTCTGGTATATAATTAATCTAAATGCCAATTGATAACATATGAAAATTTCTTTAAATACCAACTCAAAATTTCTACCTACCATTCACAGTATATTTTCAATCATATGGGTTTTTTTCTGGTCTTTTTGAGACAGGGTCTCCCTGCACCCCAGCTGGCCTGGAACTCACTATGTAGACCAGGCTAGCCTCAAACACACAGAGACTCTTCTGCCCCTGCCTCCTGAGTGCTGGGATTAAAGGAGTGCACCACCACACCTGGCTCAATTATGTGTTCTAAACACAGAATTATTTATCAACAGTTTAGCGTAAATATAGGAAGCTAATTTTAAATATACAAAGAAGCCATAACCGATTAACTTCAAATCAATGAGACAATCTCAATTGAAAGGATTTAAAGACTCCACACAGAGGGAAAAACACTAGATCAGTGTTCTTGTTAACCTGAAAATCTGTTCAACAGTCTGAGCACAATTTGGCTGTTAATTGAAATATTACCAATCTAACATATGGAACTGTGAAAATAAAAGTAAAGCCAGGTTTACTTGAAAAGTAAAACATGAGGGGTTGGAGAGCTATCTCAGTTAAGAGCACTTGCTATTTTTCAGAGGTCTGAATTTCATTCCACACATGGGACAGCTCACACTCGTCTGTAATTCCAACTCCAGGGGATTTGATAGCCTCTTCTGGCCTCTGTGGGCACCCATATACATATGCATACTCACATGCAGACACACACATACACATAAATAAAAATGAAATAAATCTAAAAAATTAAAAATATTAGGGTAAGAGAAATGACAGGTAGAAAAGTATATCATATAATTATTAAAAACTTTTCCATTGTCTTTATGAAGAAAATTTTTAATGTATAAGAACAATATTTGGTTTAAGATTTAGAAGACTGCAAATCATGGAACTCCTATCCTAATAATGACAAAAGAAAGAATAATTTACAAAATCATAACTTATCTTGAGCCCACCAGAGGAGAAATTATCAAACAAACCATTTAAATTCCAAAAAACACCAAGCCTGTTTCATCTTTGGTACAACATAGAGGGAAGTAGCACCATACTGATAGGTAAAAGGAATTTTTGTCGTTGAGGCAGCGTCTCATGTATCTGGCCTTGAGCTTTTTATGTATACAAAGATAACTCTGAACTTCTGTTCCTCCAGCCTCCATCTTTCCAGAGCAGGGATTACAGGCACACACCACCACAATTGTTATGTGGCCCAGTGTTTCAAGGCTTCAGGAATGCCAGCTCCCTCTACCAACTGAGCTACATCTGCAACCTGAAATCAGTTAAGATTTTAACAAATTGTCAAATGGCAAGATTGGGTTAACATGACAGTTTGAAACAGCTAAAGACCCAGACTCAAAGGAGGTTGACAATCTAACCCTAACCCTAACTTCCTCACAGTCCTCCACTGGGTGCTCCAGAAGAAAACTGGAAAACATGAAAATAGAGCAAAGAAAAATAAAGGCCTGTCTTTGCAGAGAGAGCATATGTGCAGGCATTAAAAAGTGAATTATAGCTGCTGAGGTGCAGACACAATTCCCAGACTTTCCTAAAACAGCAAAATCTTTATTTAAGCCACAGAGAAGGCAAACTCTGCCATCACAAGGGTAAAGGCAAAGAACCATCATAAGGAAAAGATTTAAGAAGAAAATCCCTTATCCATGACATGGGAAAACATCTACCCAAACATATCAGACATCTTTTAGCACTGGGACATAGGAGGAAGCTCCTGCCCCCCAAAACTAGATAAACAACTGGAGATACAAATCATATTTGTTTCCACAGGTAAGAGAAGGTGCGAACTCAAAGGATGACCCATTCTCAGGCCCAGATGGCCAGTATCTGTCAAAACTGGAAGATGGAAAAATGTAAGAGAGAACGCCCATTCCCCTATGAGACAAGTAGTCTATAGTATGTGAAGATTCAACAGTATGGGGAGAGATTTACGTGGTACAGGTGTGTGGGAAGACCTGAGGGGGCAACAAAAGCTGTGAAACAACTTCCAGTACTCCAGCGTCCATTCTAAGCCCAAGGCAAAAACAGCTCACAGCTTTTGAAGAATTTTATGACTATGTTGCACTAAACACAATAATGATAACAACAAAATACAAATCTATCTGAATTCTTGATTTGCTTGATGTTTCAATCCTCAATAGCAATGGCCTAATTGAAAGGGCATGTCTGCTTCAATATTAATGCATCTCTCAACTATCACCAACAAAGTTTCCTCATGCAGCAGATGGTGATGAACACAGAAAGTCACAGCTGCCCCAAAAGTAGAGAATAAGAAACTACAGAATACGTGTCCCTGGATAGGACTCCTATATTAAACCTCTGCCACCCAGGGTTCAGGGACCATTGCAGAAGAGGGGGCAGAAAGACTGTAAGAAACAGAGGTGGTAGGCAACCACAAGGAAACAGAGTCTCCAAGGCAACTTGAAACTTGTTCATATGAACTTACAGCAAGAGTGACAGCATGCGTAAGACCCACGCAAACTCAAGCCAGATGAAAACTAAGCACAGAACTGGGGAAATGGGTAAGAAGCCCCAACCTAGCCAAGGAACTAATGACAGCGGATCACTGCTGGGTGAGGGAGAGATGGTCTTCTTTAACACAGTGATGCTAGATAGGCTGACCTGTGAACTCATACTGAGGGACATCTGGGGACACAAAGCTGACTATTGAATAGACCTTAACATATATGACAGAATAGTGAAAACTGGTGGGGGGGGGGGTCTATGGCATGGGTGCAGATAGGGGAGGGGGTCTAAATATAATTAAGATTTATTATATGAAATACACAAAAAAATCAGTAATATACATTGGAAGTGGGGGGAGGCTGTGAAATATCAGTGATCAGAAACTATAGGCTCCTGTTACTAGATGAGTTCCAGAGTACTGCCAACAATTAAGGTCCATAGATCAGGAAACTACAGGTTGAAGAACTATAATATTAGCTATTGTAGGAGCTGTGGGTACCAATATGCAATGCCTGCTGCAAGTAGCTATAAAACTAGCAGGTACTGCCTGCCTCCCTGGCTGCTGCTGCTGCTGCTGCTGCTGCCGCCGCCACCGCCACCACCACCACCACTGCCACTGCCACCTCTCTTTACTTCTGGAAGCTAAGGATTATAATATCTGCTAAGTGCCAGGGCTGCTGGTGGTTAGTGACCAGACTAATAGGCTCCCAACATGTGAATCCCTAGCCATAAGTCTCTGTTTTCTAAAGCCTGGAACAATAAGACCCTAGCTAGTATCCAGGGCTTGAAGTTGGAAGCCTCTGGGTCTGCTAATTCAAAGTTCAGGCAAGGGTCCAGGACTAACAAAACTAGAAGGGTTATTCCTCATCTATTCACAACTTCTTTAATATTTTATTTATTATTTTTATTTTATGTGTATGAGTGTATTGCCTACATGTATGTAAGTGCATTGTGTCATGAAATGCCTTCAGAGGTCAAAAGAGAGTGCTGGATCCCCTGGAACTGGAGTTATAGATAGTTGTTAGCCACCATGTGGGTGCAAGGAACCAAACCCAGGTCCTCTACGAGAGCAGCCAGTGCTCTTAATGGCTGAGCCATCTCTCCAGTCTCCTATTCACAACTTCTAGCTGGCTAGAAAAAAGGGACTCTGTCACCTGACTAGTAACACTTTCAGCTATCTATTACTTCAGTTTTGTCTAGTTCACTGTTCAAATTTTAATAACTGACTATTTTTTAAATTCCAGAGAATTCTTGTTTCTTTTGGAATCTGCAAAATGTTTTTCATAGTTTATAGTTCTCTGTTTAAAAATTCATGTTTAAATTCTTGAGTAAAATAAAGTTATTTTTTTAAATACTATATAAATGCATTTCAGACCCTTAACACAAAGGGGGATGAGAACAAGGAATAAGCAATCCATTGTCAAGAGACATAATTAGATTCAGAGATAACATGGAATTGGGGACAATCACATAAAGATTTGTAGGATTAAAATTATTAAGATAAAGGATATATAGAAAAAGCTGAACATAATTCATGTACAAATGATAAATTAGAATTAAAAAAATGCAAATTATATAAAAAAGCCAAATGGGCATCCTGAAATTTTTTTTAAATGTTATCAAAGATGAAAAATTCTTTTGCTGGGTTCATGAGAAAAGTCAAAAGAGCCAACAAAAGGATCAATAATCTAGAAAATAAAGTTAATACAAAATTATCCATGGGCCAGGAAAGGTGGAGCACACATTTAATCCTAGTACTCAGGAGGCAGATGCAGGCAGATCTCTGTGGGTCCAGGCCAGCCTGATCTACATAGCAAGTTACAGGCCAGTTGGGGACACCCTGTCTGAAAAAGACCAAAAAAAGACCAAAGTGAAACAGAAAGAGGAATTAGAGAACAGAGAAACAATAGAAGATCTATGATTAAACCTAATAGGTGAAATCAAAGGCCTGGAAGAATATCAAAAACAAAATCAAGAAACAGTAAAAGAGATAAAGACAGAACTAATAAAAGACATTATTACAACATGCACATGAGAAAAGTCTTTGGAAAACAAATCCCTAACACACACACACACACACACACACACACACACCTATACCTAGATACTTCTCTGTCAACCTGCTAGAAACCAAAGATAAAAGGAAAACTCAGAACATTTATGATGTACGTATGTAAGATGTATGAAAGTGAGGTAAAGAAACACGTGACTTTTGTGTGTCATTTTAAAATATAAAGGGAAAGAAATCTACAAAACAACTAACATAAAATTAAGTCAGAATTGGATTCTTTTCTATCAATAATTACCTTGAGTATAAATATAAATGAATTAAATTCCCTTATCAAAAGATATACAAAAGAAATTAATAGATTTCTTTAAAAAACAAACCTCAACTATAGATTGCCTATATAACTCATTACACTGTTAAGGACATAGACTGAAAGTAAAAGGACTGAAAAAAATTCAATGCAAATGAAAATCCACAGAGCAGAAGTACCTACAGTTTAATTTTTTTATTCACTTATTTTTATTTTATGAGTATGAGTGTTTTGCCTACATGTGGACCATGTAAATGCAATGCCCATGGAGGCCAGGAGAGGGTATTTCATCCTTGGAACTGTAGTTAAGGAAGTGGAGCTAGGAACCAAACCTGGGTCCTCTGTAAGAGCAGTAAGTGCTCTTTAACTCTGAGCCATCTCTCCAGCCCCAGAGAGCTCCACTTCTATCTGATATAATGAACTAAGTCAAAATTGTAATAAAACACAAAGAAAATCATTTTATTATAATAAATTCATCAAAAAGTATAGGAAATCTAAATGTTTATACAGCCAATATTAGAGCACCAAAACATATACAGCAAATATTAGTAGATTTGAATAGTATGTTAGATTACAATAAATAAGAGTAATAGGCTTTGTTACCCCACTGTTCTAAATAACCATGGATGCCAACCCTGAATACTTTATCCAGAAAAACTATCTATCAAGGTCAAAGGGAAACAAAATTTTCTATGATACAAATAGCCTGAAAAAAATCATGTCTTCCAAATCAGCACTACAGAGAATACTTGAAGCAATACAAAGGACCAAAGAAAGGAATGAGTATGACCAAGAGGCTACAGAAAGAAAATAAAGGTATAACAACAGAAATGCAAAATAGGGCCACAGACACAACAAAACTAAAAATGACAGTTTACAAAACATAACCTTTCAGTAATAACACTAAATATCAATTGCCTCAACTCCTCTGTCAAAAGACACAGTCTTGTGCAGTGGATCAAGAAAGAAAACACACCTTTTTGTTGTCTTCAAGAAACTCAGTTCACCTTCAAGGATAGACACTATCTTAGGGTGAAAGGGTGTAAGAAAATATTCCAAGCAAATGGCCCTAAGAAGTAAGCAGGATGATCAAAAAGATCATCCACCACAATCAAGTCAGCAATTTTAATATCTGACAAAATAGAGTTTGACAAAATAGACTTCAAATTAAAACTCATCAGAAGAGATAAGGAGGGTTACTTCATTCTAATCAAAGGAACAATTGACCAAGAAGATATTACAATCATGAATATTTATGCACCAAAGTCTGGAGCACCCAATTTCATAAAATCAGTAGTCCAGGACTATAAAACAGAGATTGACATCAACTCAGTGATAGTGCGTGACTTTAATATCCCACTTTCTTCAATAGACAGGCCAACTGGACAAAGAATAAACAGAGAAACATCTGAATTGAATGACATACTATATGAAATGGACCTAATAGATATATACAGAATATTCCACTCAACCACCAAAACTACACTTTCCACTCAGCAGCTCATGCAAGTTATTCTAAAATGGACCACATTCTGGGGCACAAAACAAATCTCAACAAATACAAAAAACTGAAATAATTCCATGCTTTCTATCAGACCAAACTGCAATAAAGCTTATAACAACAGCAAAAGAAGCTCAAAACTACACAAACTCATGGAAATTAAACAACATCCTCCTGAATCATAAATGGGTCAAAGAAGAAATTAAGAAAGAAATAAAAGTATTCCTGGAACAAAATGAAAGTGAGAACACAACACAACAAAACCTCTGGAATACCCAAAAAGCAGTCTTAAAAGGGAAGTCTATAGCTCCTACTGCCTGCATTGAAAAATCAGAAAGAACACATGTAAACAATCTGATAGTACAACTCAAGACTCTGGAAAGGCAAGAACAAACCAACCCCAAACCTAAGGAAATAACAAAACTCAGAGAAGAAATTAATGAAATAGAAATAAAGAAAACAATAAAAAAAATCAATGAAACTAAGATCTGGTTCTTTGAAAGGTTAGAGGAGATAGACAGACCCTTAGCTCAGTTAACTAAAAGAAAGAAAGAGCAAATCCAAATCAACAAAATCAGAGATGACAGGGGAAACATCACTACAGACACCAAAAAAGTCCAAAACATTGTAAAGGGATATTTTAAAATCTATACTCATTAAATTTGAAAACCTAAAAAAAAAAGTGAATGCATTTCTAAAAGCATGGCCACCACCAAAGTTAAACCAAGAGGAGATAAACAGCCTAAACAGACCCATAACAAACAAGGAAATTGAAACAGTAATACAAAACCTCCTGACTAAAAAAAATCCCAGGCCCAGAGGAATTCACAGCAGAATTCTACCAGACAGTCAAACAAAACCTACAACCAATACTGCTTAAATTATTCAAAAAGATAGAAACAGAGGGAGAACTCCCACACTCCTTCTGTGAAACCAGTATCAATCTAATACCAAAACCAGGTAAAGATACAACAAAAAAAGAAAGCTATAGGCCAGGTATGGTGGTGCAGGCCTTTAATCCCAGCACTCGGGAGGCAGAAGCAGGCAGATCTCTGTGAGTTCAAGGCCAGCCTGGTCTACATAGTGAGTTCCAGGACAGCTGGGGCTACAGCTATAGACCCATATCCTTAATCAACATGGATACAAAGATACTCAACAAAATACTTGCAAACCTCATGCAGGAAAACATCAAAAAAACCACAATCAAGTCGGCTTTATTCCAGAGATACAGGAATAGTCCAACATACATAAGTCAATAAATGTAATAAAACATATAAACAGACTTAAAAGACAAAAATCACATGGTCATCTCAATAGATGCAGAAAAGGCCTTTGACAAAATCCAGCAGGCATTCATGTTAAAAGTCCTAGAGGAAACTGGTATCAATGGAACAGACCTCATAATTAAAGCTGTATACAACAAACCCATAGCCAGCATCATTCTAAAAGGAGAAAAACTGGAAGCATTCCCATTAAAATCAGGAACCAGACAGGGCTGTCCACTATCTCCCCTCCTTTTCAAATTAGTGCTTGAAAGTCTTGCAAGAGCAATAAGACAAGAGAAGGAAATTAAAGGAATACCAGTTGGAAAAGAAAAGGTCAAATTATCCCTATTTGAAGATGATATGATTATACATAAGAAATCCCAAAAATTCCATTAGAAAACTGCTAGAAATGATTAATACTTTCAGTAAAGTGGCAGGATACAAAATCAGCTTAACAAAAACCAGTAACCTTTCTATATACCAATAACAAGCAACCAGAAAAAGCACTCAAGGAAATGTTCCCATTCTCAATAGCCTTAAAAAATAAAATATAAAATATATCCCAACACTCGGGTGGCAGAGGCAGGCGGATCTCTGTGTGTTCAAGGCCAGCCTGGTCTACATAGTGAGTTCCAGGCCAGCTGGGGCTACAGGGAGACCCTGTCTCAAAAAAAAAAAAACTCTCCCATTATCAACAGCTTCAAAAAATTAGACTATTCAGCAATAAGCCTAACCAAAGACATTAAAGAACTCTACAATGAAAATTTCAAAACTCTAAAGAAAGAAATAGAGGAAGACACTAGGCAATGAAAAGATCTACCATGCTCATGGATGGGCAGAATCAATATTGTGAAAATGACCATCTTACCAAAAGCAATTTATAGATTCTATGCAATCCCAATCAAAATACCCATGGCATTCTTCACAGAGCTTGACAAAATCATCCTAAAATTCATATGGAATCACAAAAGACTCCAGATAGCCAAAGCAATCCTGGGCAAAAAGAACAATGCTGGGGGAGGGGGGTCACCAAACCAGATCTCAGATTATATTACAGAGATATAGTCATACGAATAGCATGGTACTGGCACAAAAATAGACACAGATAGTGGAAAACAAGAGAAGACCCAAACATGAGTTCATATAATTTCAGCCAACTGATATTTGACAAAGGTGCTAAGAACACACAATGGAGGAAAGATAGCATCTTCAACAAATGAGGCTGGCAAAACTGGATCTCCACCTGCAGAAAAATGAAACTTGACCCTTATCTTTCACTCTGCATAAAAGTCAACTCCAAATGGATCAAAGACTTCAATATAAAACCTGAAACTCGGAACTGCTAGAAGACAACATAGGCAGCACCCTCCAAGACATAGGCATAGAAAAGGACTTTCTAAATCAGACAGCAGCTGCTCAGACACTTAGATCAACAATCAGTAAGTGGGACCTCATTAAATTACAAAGTTTCTGTACAGCAAAAGAAACAACTAAGGAAGGGAAGAAGAAACCCACTAAGTGGGAGAAAATCTTCACCAGCTACACATCTGACACAGGATTAATATCCAGAATATACAAAGAACTCAAAAAGAAATAAGAAAATACACAATCCAATAAAAAGATGGGCAATAGACCTAAACACAGAGTTCTCAAACAAATAAAAATGGCTAAGAAGCACCTTAAAAAATGCTCAACATGCTGGGAGTGGTGGCACACACCTGTAGTCCCAGTACTCAGGAGGCAGAGGCAGGCAGATCTCTGTGAGTTCAAGGCCAGCCTGGTCTACATAGTGAGTTCCAGGCCAGCTGGGCCTATAGAGAGACCCTGTCAAAAATACAAAAACCAAAACAATAACAACAACAACAACAAAATCCAAACCCCCCAAAACAGGTAGCTGAGGTTGGCCTCAAATTTGCCAATCTTACCCCGGTGTGCTGGATAGCATTAGTGTCAACTTGATACACCTGTGTCGAAGGAGCCTCAATTGGGGAATTTCCTTCATTGGATTGCCCTGTGTCCATGTCCATGGGGCATCTTCTTGATTGTTGAGTGATGTGGGAGGGCCCAGCCCATGGTGGGTGGTGCCACCCCTGGGCAGGTAGGCTATGTTGCATAAGAAAGCAGGCTGAGTAGGGGCCAAGGGAGCAAGCCAGTAAGCAGCATTCCTCCATGGCCTGTGCTCCAGCTCCTGCCTCCAGGTTCCTGCCC
>NW_008354281.1:6458472-6461580 GCF_000622305.1 Nannospalax galili
GATCCAGTTATACCATTCCTTAGCACATACCCAAAGGTTGCATTGTACTGCAGAGATACCTGTACATCCATGTTTGTTGCTGCTCTCTTCACAATAGCTAAGAAATGGAAACAAATGTCCCTCAACTGACAAATGGTTAATGAAAATGTGGCACATCTACACATTGGAGTTCTACTCAGCAGTAAGAAAAGATGAAATCATCAAATTTGCAGCCATTCCTTAGCACATACCCAAAGGTTGCATTGTACTGCAGAGATACCTGTACATCCATGTTTGTTGCTGCTCTCTTCACAATAGCTAAGAAATGGAAACAAATGTCCCTCAACTGACAAATGGTTAATGAAAATGTGGCACATCTACACATTGGAGTTCTACTCAGCAGTAAGAAAAGATGAAATCATCAAATTTGCAGGTAAATGGATGGAATTAGAGAGTGTTATACTAAGTGAAATAACAAACACAGAAAGCAAGCGACATATGTTCTCCCTCATTTGCAGATTGTAGCACTAATCCTTTATATGTGAATATATAAATTCTGATGTAACACCAGGAGCTAGGTAAAGGGAAAGGATACATGGAGGTAAAGCAAAAGAAAGAACCTGAAAGGGGGTTAGTAGGGAACAGATGTTACCAGTGGGGAGGTGAGGAAGGTGGGAGTATTTGGCAAAGAGGAAGGAAGGACATGCAAGGGGACATGGTGTGGGGGAGGGAGGGAAGTCAGGAGAGGGAGGATGGTGGGAGTCAGGTGGTATTGGGGGAAGGGTGGGTACTGTGAGAAGGAGGAGGGAGGCCAGATGGAAGAAAAAGAGTAGAGATTAATGATAAATGAATCTTGGGGGGCTAGGAAACCTAGAGGGAAATGTGATGTCCTCAAAATCCTTTGAGAAATGCACATACAGTGTCTGAACATTAATACGTATGTATACCTGGGAGCTGCTTGGCAAGGAACACAATGCCAGACAGATGAGACCTCCTTTTGAGTGGTTGGTTAAAAAAAAAAAAATAGTATCCTTTGTTAAACAGAAATCTTGAGGTAGTCATTGTATCAATTTTTCTTCCCTCATTGTCATCTGATGGTTTTGTGTGAGTGTGCACACGCACATGCCTGTGCGCCAACATGTTCGTGTATTTAACTGTGTTGGTTTCAAAAGAATTCTCCAGCATCTTCTAATGGCCTTATAATTTTACCTCTCACAGTTAAGCTTTTAATCGATCTGGTTTATTTTTATATATGATGCGAGGCACAGATTTAATTTCAGTATTCTTTATATAGAGTCTATTTCTCCCATCATCATTAAGTACTTCAATCTCTTCCACCAATTTGTGCTATCAACCTATCATATACAAAGTTCCCATCCTTGCATATCTCTGTTTATGGACTCTCATATTTCACTGGGAGTTGTTTTTTATTGTATTGCCTGCATGTAGATAAGTGTACCTATGTCGTGCAATGCCCGCAGAGTGCAGAAGAGGGCATCGGATTCCCCTGGTACTGGAGTTACAAATTGTCTCTAGCCACCATGTGGGTGCTGGGAATCGAACCTGGGTCCTTTGCAAGAGCAGCCAGTCCTGTTAGCCACTGAGCCATCTCTCCAGCCCCTTTCACTGGTAGCTGTATCCACTCCTGCTCCAGAACATTGTCACAACCAAATTTGAAATACAATGAAAGGTCCAAAAGATCTTAAGAATAAAAATTTGAATATGTGATTTCCTAATAACAGAGATGAGAGGACAGCAAACCTTATAAAGGGCTGCGTAATACTTTAGGCATTGTGGACCTCGGGTCTCTGTCACAACTTCTTAGTTCATCACTAGAATGAGAGAACACCCATAGATAATATGCATATGAATGATAAGCTTGAATATATTCCACTAAAACTTTATGCACAATACATATTTAGCAGATCCCTGATATACATAAAAGTCAAAATACAATATTCAATTTGAAACTATTTCACAAATATATAAAATATATAGGATAATACATGAATTTTGAAGCATTGCTGTTCATATTATTTCATAAAGCCTTCTAATTCATATTTTTGTGTATGTTCTATGTCAATCATCATCACTAAACTCACTAAATTCAATTATTTTCTATATTTTTTTCACTCCAGAGTTCTGTGAAACAGCAGAACTTTTAAAATCCTGTTTACTGCTATTCCTGAAAAACTTAGTTTTACTGTTGTTATTCCACTCTCTTTTTATGTGTTTTCAAGCCCTCCACAAGCTCATCATCTACACTGCTCCTTTAATAGCCATCTGTAAAAGGTTTGCTCATTAGAACTTCAACGCTTTCCACTGTGAGATCATGCCTCTTAAATTTTTAGACTTAAATTTCTTTTCTCCTTTTTCACAGATCCCATTACATAATCTCCATAGATATAGGTGTTCAAACCTTGAATTATTTGAGGCGCTTTAGATGATATGTTTTTGTTCTGATTAGGATATGAAGTATTCCCTCAAAAGGATCATACGTTACATGCTTGGTCCCTAGCTAGTAGAGATGCTTGCAGAGGTTATAAAAAAACATTAAGAGGTGGCACCTAGCTGAATGCTGGTCACTAGAGGGTAAGTCCTTTAAGGTAGTGAAGGTATGTTGTTCCTGTACCCTCTTGCCTTTTTCCTGTCATTCTCTGCCTCCTATCTGCCATGAGGTACAAAGCCTTTGCCATAGGCTCCTGATGCCATGTTCTGCCCAAATGATGGGTAGGACCAAGCAATCAAGAACTAAACCCTCTGAAATCATGAACCACAATAAGTCTTTCTTCCCTTAAGTTCTTTCTGTAAGGCCTTTTGTCACAGCAACAATTAAGGTAACACAGCTTTCTTCAAGCATTATGTTGTAGCTCAGAATTTAAAAATTGAGAGCTCTTCACTATATAGCATTATAAAGATTTAGAATTCTTAATGTTATTTCTATGGGGCTGGAGAGATGGCTCAGTGGTTAAGAACACTGGCTGTTCTTGCAGAAGTCCCGGGTTTGAATCCCAGGACCCACATGGAAGCTAACAGCTGTCCAGTTCCAGGGGATCCAACGGCTTCTTCTGTCTTCCGCAGGCATTGCACGACACGAGTGCACTTACTTACATGCAGGCAATACATGCA
>NW_008354281.1:6461645-6468824 GCF_000622305.1 Nannospalax galili
AAAAAGTGATAGGGGCTGGAGAGCTGGCTCAGTGGTTAAGAACACTGGCCGTTCTTGCAGAAGACCTGGGTTCAAATCCCAGTGCCCACATAGCAACTAACAACTGTCTGTCCAGGGGATCCCACAGCCTCTTCTGTCCTCCACGGGCATTGCACAACACAGGTGCATTTACCTACATGCAGGCAATACACGCAGACACATAAAATAAAAATAACAAATAAAATATTTTTAAAACTTTTAAAAAATTATATATCCCATATGTACAGTACTTTAGCTTTTTTACTTGTTGTGAAATCTAGTAAAAATGGGCTGATCTCTCTGCCCTTTTTTGTTAAAACTATTGGCAAAATGTTTCACTTCCATAAAATATTTTAATATTTTTATCCACTTTCTTGCAAATCACATTATGCTTGTTATGACTATCACATTACATTTATGATTAGTTTAGGATGATTGATTTCTTTACAATATTGTCTTCCTATCTACAAGCATAGAGCTTCCATTTATTGCTGATCTTCAAAAAAATAATGGTTTCACTAATGATTTTTAACTTAAAGTTTTCTGCTTTAATCTGTTATCCACTCCCAAGAAGTTCATAAATAAACCTATTTCAATTTAAGTAACTTCCTTCATAATTGATAATATTTATCTTTTTTAAGAAGGTATCTATATGACTGGGGGAGAATAATCCCCTATAATTCTTGTCAACGACAGACCCCGCGTGTTGCACTACCAACATGCCAAATAAGATGCTCCTGCTGGTGCAATAGTGGAGCATCTAGTGTATGCACAACCCACAAATTTTTGATTGGCTATAATACCCTCTCTTGGGGGGGGGGCACACATCTGGTACTGTAGACCCAGCCAACCCCCTGTAGCAGGGGAGAATATAGGCCCCAATGGGAAGTCAATGTAATTGCTTTGTTAGATGGAAATGATATACCTGCTAAAGTACCAAACAAGCATTTGTGTTTGCCTCCATAAGTTAAGTTATTACAGCAGTCACTGTTTAGATGTCCTTGCTTCTTCCCATGTGTGTGTTTTTTTCATAGTAGATGGAATCCTACTGAAACTGGCCAACAGCCCACGGAAAACAGACGATGCAGAAACCCGAAAGCTCAGTGTCTTGCCACAATGAGAGGAAGATCATCCCATGCCTACCACCCCCTCCAAGGCTCAGGGACTTTTGCAGAAGAGGTTGGTGGAAAGGATGTAAGAGCAGGAGGAAGGGGTGGAGTGTTAACTGGAAATGTCCTCTCATCACTATGCGGGCAAGCTACAGTCACACCTCCTTCCCACGCTCATCAAGGAGTCTAGGAGGGAGTCAGTTACCCCTCCCACCCAATCAGTCAACTTTAGCTGCATGTGGGGGGAGGGGCAAAGGATATATAAGCTGAGAACACCAAGAGGCACCTCTCTCACCATTTTGTGCATCTGTCAGGAGGTCACAGGATCTGTATTTGAGAGTGGGACTTAGGGCTCAGCCATAACTGTAGGGTGCCCACTCTTCTTTAAATAAATCCGTACCCTATGCACTGTTAAAAATAATAATAAATACATAAAATATTATTTTAAAAAAGAAGGCATCTATAGACTTCATTACATTGTTCAGGGATTTAAATATTTTTTTAATGTTTCCGTATTCTGTATGTAGTTTCAGAGAAAAAGAAAAAAATCATTTCACTTTTGCCAATGATTTTGTGAATCTAAAAATCATGATATTTTCGTTATTCTCACTGCACTTCGGTGTTACTTCCTTGGAAAGATATTACTTAGCATCAACTATTAGGTCAAACCTTCCATTAAATATTTTCGGGGCATCACAGCATGTTGCATTTATCACAACTATACCTTGTGTTCATATATGTAACTCTCTGGTTAATCCCTACCTCTGTCATTAATAAATGGAATCCAAGAGTTTTCTGTTTGTACTCCCAATTTTATCTGAGTGGCTGAGCAAATATGTAGCCCATAGCCAATTCCTCAATAAATATTTGCTGAATGTTTGAATTAATGATGAATAGCATATTGTGTGTCACCTATTTGATAGAACAAAACTATAAACTTGAGTATGTCAGTTCTTATCATCAGTAAAATAAGGCAGACGCATCAATAAATATTAGGCAGACCTAAAAACAAGCTATAAGTCGATTGAAACACACCTGAAATAAATATATAAGAAAATTGGCACTAGAAATAAAGAAAAAGAAGGATTAATTGTGAATCGTACTGACATGATTTCACAGAAACCATACATTTTTGAGTTATTAAACATCCTATCCTTAAAAGACAAGCATAGTAGGTATAAAATGAGGAATGAATATCAACCTGAAGTATTTCATACACAAAGTGTGAATGCAGATGAAAATTCAGGAGGCTGAAAGTATTCTCATTTGGAATAAGGCATACATGTGGGGGGGAGAGGAAAGTAGAAGCAAAAAGGTAGCTTAGAGGATTCCATGCTAAGGATTATTTCCCACATTATGAAATATCATAGTTTTCTGATATCACAATCAGTAAGTCACTGCTATGAAATTTTATAAAATGATCTTAAATGAATCAGCTATTTCATTTTTTAGGCTAACAATATATATCAAAAAGTATTTTCTGAAATATTTTTTTAAATAACCAGTGAAAAGTCTTCATATCAAGTCATGTGAAGTTCTCTGCCAATACTGTTTTTTCTCTTAAATACAGATCTTTAACACAAATGGCCTTGCTTCTCCAGCTTTTGTTTTGCTTTTTGTTTTGTTTTGTTTTGTTTCATAAGTTGGGTAGTTAATTGGGGGATTTTAGTTTTTTGAGACAGGGCCTTCTATGTAACCAGGCTAGCCTTAAACTCATGATCCTCTTGTCTCAGCCTGCCAAGTGCTAGGTTTAGAGGACTAAACCATCATACCCCACTGCTTCTCTCTTTTATTATGTTACCATAATATCTGAAATGCAATTAAATGAGGACAAGTTCATCAAAAAGGAGTATATACTCACTAGAAATAAAATGTTTGGAACATTTCAAAATGATTATCCTATTCACAATAGGAAATAGGCCTGATATTAGAAACTGATGTAAAAGTAAGTGAACGAACTTGCAGCTTTGTATTGCCATAGGACATCGTTCGTCAGCAGTATATACACTCCACCTCTTGACACTAAAAGTGAGTTTCATTGCTTCTCTAAAATTTCCTTCCAAATAAGATTATTTAACAAACTCAATGTTAGATTCTAAAAGATATAGATAACAGAAAACTCATTCTGAGTCCATTGTGGATATGGATATTCTATCTTCAACTCTAAAATACTTCTTTAAAAATATACTGAGGGAGTAAAACACTTTTAATACACTATCACCTAAATAAAACACCATGTGTTTAAAATGAAATAAAAATAAAACTGCATTATTAACATTTCTCAGGATTGGTATGACTTAATTACACTTAATCTTGGTTTACATAGCTAACTGTAAACCTTGAATTATGGCATCATGTGTGGAGAAGTTACATAATATAGATCATGTCACTCTTCTGTGGTGTTCCTTTGCTTGGAATTCCTTTCTCCTCTTCCTAGGCCGGATACAGAGCCACCAAAACATCAAATGTCAAGGCATGCTCAGTAAACACCATATACAGCATTATCAAATAAATCAATGAGAAAAGGGAGACTGACACCCTAACATAAAACCAGCTTTAACGTTTGAAAGTATTTTTAATTAGTAAAAGTACTTGTTCGCCTGCCCTGAAGATTTCTTTTTCTTTAAACTTCTAATAAAATTTTAAAAACTTTTTTTTAAAAAGTAGTTTATTTTCACAAATAACTATAAAATTATTCTCTGAAGTAATTAGAAAACTGTCATCAGAATATATAGAGTAGCACTATTAAAAATGACAAAATATTGGAAATAAAACAAAATATCAATCAAAGTAAAACAGAAAAATAAAATACAATATAGTTTTACTAAAGTGCCATTAGGAAGGAGACTAAATGAAACACAACTTGAAATCATATCAGTTTGTACAATCGTGTATATTATAAAAAGTAACAAAGACAAAATACAATACATATTGTATTATTGATTTAATTTGTGTAGCCTAAATAAAAATAGGAAAAAATAACGATGTTGTAGAAAATGGTGGATTCACAGAGATCAAGATACAAGTGCCCTTACCTCAAGGATGGGAGGTAGTGCTCCTGGGAAGGGAGTGGAGGAGGTACTAAAGGGCTGCTAATGCACAGCTACTCTGACTGTATGGCAAATCAATAAATTACATGCTTCCAACTTGTGCATCTCTCTCAGCAAATGCATTGTTTTCATAAAATTAGCACTAAGCACATTAGAACATTTAATTAATTTTTGGACAAAAAGTCATGTGATGTAACATCATCCTACCTCAGCCTCCTGAGTGCTGGAATTATAGGCATATACCGTGAATGAAATAGTATTTTCATAATAAACACTCTATAAGTTATAATTATTTATTTACTTAGCTATTCCTGCCTTGAGCCACAAAGAATTTAAGGTGATTCTAGATGCAGTCAATTTTAGATTACTCAGAATGAAAGTTATGTTGGACCTGTAAACATCTAAGCGCAGTAACTTTGTACCATTTCACAACCTCATATCAACTGTTTTGACTAGTCAGGCACCAATAAATATAGAGCCTACAAGAAAGCATCTTTTGTCCATATTATCTTCAATCTTTAGAGAAAAATAGAAATAACAAGAGGAATTTAAAGTTGAAAATATCAAGGCTTTCAAAGTCACTTCAATTTCTACTGACAGTACCCTTCAAAACAATACAAGTCATGGGAGGGGAAATAGAGTGCAGTGATAAAAAGGGGGAAAGGGAAATAATGGAATAGGAAGGGTTTAATGGGGTGGGTAGAGGAGGGTAGAGGAGGGACTATAGAGAGGGATAACTAGCACTAAAGACCTTTCAAAAACTCATATGGAAACCTACTACTATAGAAGCTTCTTAAAATATATACATACGCAACCTTTAAAAAGTTTAAAAGGAGTTACCCTACAGTGGCAGGACAATGTCCCTACCAGACCCCACAGGGTATCAAATAAAAGGCCCAATGCCAGGAATGAACTCTTTGAGATTGTCAAGCCAGGGATAGAGTTTCAAAGACTCTCAAACAGTATTGGCTGAAGACACTACATCTGTGAGTCATAGAACAAATAAGGAGAAATCAAACTGGTACTGACCTAGAAGCCTCATCCCTACTGGCTAGCTTTTACAGTGCTAGAAGGTGCTGGAGGAGAAAAGTAATCATCAGCCTTACCCAGCTGTGAACCCTGCAAACTACAGTAACAACTGGCCTAGCAAGATATGCCCATTGGCACAACAGTGGCACAAATGTTAAAGGGAGTAACCAATCACTTTCTGACTGAATTAAGTTCCACTTAACAAGATGGAGCTCATACCTGGTTCTAGAAGGGCCAAGAACCTATGGCTAGACAGGTCACAAGCCAGAGAGGAGAACTTACTACTATTATTCGGCTTAATGGACTTAGTACTAACCCCTAATGACTTACTGCTATACTCATAGATCAATGCATTCTATCAACTCTCACCAGTGGAGCTTCTTGCAGAAGACAGAAATTAACACAAAAACCCACAAACTGGTCAACATGGAGAGAGTAAGAGAGTGAGGAGTGCTCAGCTCTAAATGAGACACCTATATCATACTCTGTTCTCTCAAGGCTCATGGATCATTGCAGAAGAGAGGGCAAAAAGATTGTAAGAGCCAGAGGTGGTGGAAGACTACGAGGATCAGTTTTGTTTTGCTGTTTCTTTTCCAGATGGTAAGGTTGTTGTGATTGTGCCAGCATGCACAAGATCTCTGCAAGCTCAAGCCCAACAAAACCCAGCACAGAGGGAAGGGAGATGGGCAAAAAGCCTAACCCTAGCTGAGGAACTATTGACAAATGATAGATGCTGGGAGTCATCTATCATTTGTAAATGATACAAAGTAAAGAGAGTCAATTTACTTTAAGGGTGTGATGCCAGGTAGGTTGACCAGGCTCCAGAGGGTGGACCCACACTCAAGAGCATTTGGGAACACAAATTAGACTCAATAGGCTTTAATAATAATAACAAAGAACATAAAGTCAGGGAAGTTTAAGTGGGAGTTAAAATGGGGGAGGGGATCTGAATATGATCAAAGTACATTGTGTCAAATTCTTAAGGAATCAAAAATATTTTCAACATAAAAAGGAACAATACAATCAGTTCTTTGGAAGACATAGCTTTCCTTTTATGAATTAATACAGGTTGCTCTATTTTAATTTTTCATCTCTGATCCTAAATTCTGTTATATTACATATTACATTGAGAAAATAAGAAAGGAATTATGATACATTGAAAATCATCAACAGAGATGAGCAGTAAGGAACATTCCATGACCTGAAACCAAAAAATTAATCTTCTGGAAGACAAAAAGAATTGGCATGGGTGGGGGAGAGAATTTACTAACAGCACTTTGATAAAAGCTCCAAAATGTTGATTCTTAGATTCACACTTGAATTTTTATCTAAAAAGACATTGGGGCTGGACAAATGGCTCAGTGGCTAAGAGCACATACTAATCTTGCAGAGGACCCAAGTTCATTTCCCAGTACCCAGGTCAGATGGCTCACAACCACCTGTAACTCCAGCTCCAGGGGATCCGACACCCTCTTCTAGATTTTTCACTCACCTGCACTCACATATGCACAGACACACACATATATACACAATAAAAAAGAAATCTTTTTCCTTAAGACATAATCCATTTTCCCTAAACTACTGAAAATCACTCTATCAGGACACCTGAGACAGGAATCTTAAGAATCCCTCAGAAGGGACTGGAAAGATGGCTCAGTGGTTAAGAACACTGGTTGTTCTTGCAGAAGACCTGGGTTCAAATCCCAGCACCCACATGGCAGCTAACAACTGTCCATAACTCCAGTCGCAGGGGATCTGACAGCCTCTTCTGTCCTCTGCAGGCATTGCACAACACGGCTGCACTTTTACATGCAGGCAATACACTCATAACATAAAATAAAAATTATAAATAAAATTTTAAAAAAAGAATCCCTCAGAAGTATGTGATCTTCAGAAAAAAGGTTAATGACTCTTGAATAAAAAAAAAGAAAAAATAAGGTAAACAGTTTCTATCCAAGAACAAAAATTTTAAA
>NW_008354281.1:6468896-6469847 GCF_000622305.1 Nannospalax galili
CCATATCGTGCAATGCCGCGGAGGTCAGAAGAGGGCTTTGGATTCCCCTGGAACTGGAGTTAAGGACAGTTCATAGCTGCCATGTGGGTGCTGGGAATAGAACCTGGGTCCTCTGCTAGAGCAGTCAGTGCTCTTAACTGCTGAGCCATCTCTCCAGTCCCTTGGCTCCTCATTTTTAAGATTGCTTTTCCTTGTCAACAATCAAATTTGTTACTGTACTTTGATATCCACCACAGATATTTTTCAGTATTTTGCACATATTTTCATTTTTAGCATTCTTTTTTAATATTTTATTTATTATTTTTATTTTATGTGTATCAGTGTATTGTGTGCATGCATGTAAGTGCATCCGTGTCATGCAATGCCTATGAAGGTCAGAAGAGGGCATCTGAGTCCCCTGGCACTGGAGTTACAGATGGTTGTTAGCAACCATGTGTTGCTAGGGATCAAACCCAGGTCCTCTGCAAGAACAGCTAGTGCTCTTAATCACTGAGCCATCTCTCCAGGCCCATTTTTAGTATTCTTAATTTCCTTCAGATTTTGATTACCATCTAAGAGAAGACAAAAATTCTCCTGTAACCCTACTAAGAAAACTTGATGGCAGCTCCCTAAAACATTAGAGATAGCAAATTTCCCCCGAATACATTTGTGTGTTTGAATTTTCTTCACATTTTTAACCTTAACCTTTCATCTTGTAAAAAAGTAGATTATTGGCCCGCTCTCCCGCCCTCAGGCTTTCAGAGAGTTCTGGGAGCAATACAAAGAGCTGAAGAAAGGAACGACTATACCCAAGGGGTTACAGAAAGAATTCCAACGAGGGTATAACAGTGTAAAAGTACTGCTATAGCAAGAATGTAAACAAACAACAAAAAAAAATGACAGGACTCAATACTCATCTTTCATTAATAACTTTAAACATTAATGGACTGAACTCCCCAGCCAAAAGACGCA
>NW_008354281.1:6474098-6492097 GCF_000622305.1 Nannospalax galili
AAAAAATAAAAATAAAAAACCGATTCACAGTTAAAAAAAAAAAAAAGTAGATTATTAATTCAAGCCATCACAGCATTTCAACAGTACTGGGATGGGAACTAATGTTTGAGTTATCCTTGATGCAATAGCTGGGTTTCTTTGGCAAATCTTCAACCTTGGACATTCTGAAATTTCCATCAGAAAATAAATGAAAATCAAACGTGAACTAATTATAGTAGATGTTACTACTACTCATAATATTCAGGCTTCCTCTCTTCCTGCATACCTGGTAAGACATTTTAGACTCCCATGCACATAATTAAGGGCCCTGTGGCAAGTTCGGGTCAAAAAGCTGTAAACAAAAGTATGAAATGCTTCTCCTAAGTATGTGGTTATTAAATAAATAATAAACAAAAAAAATTTTAATTAAAAAAAGTAATCTATCTCACTTCTGTTTTACACAATTAATAGTAAGTATGATCTGTGTTTTTTTTAAAGTGTTTTTAAATCTATTAACAACTAAGGGCTAGAGAAATGGCTCCACAGTTAAGAACACTGGCTCTTCTTGCAGAAGACCCTGGTTCAAATCCCAGCACCCACATGACAGCTAACAACTGTCCTTAACTCCAGTTTCAGGGGATTTGACAGTCTCTGCTGTTCTCCAAGGGCACTGCACAGCACGGGTGCACTTAAATACATGCATACACATAAAGTAAAAATAATAAATATATTTTTAAATCTATTAACAACTAAAAGAAATGGAATCAAGTTTTTTAAATTTTTATTTCACTATGAATTTTAATAAGGTTACTAATCCTTCAAATTTCTTTCCTTTGAGGGTTTTTTTTTTTTTCACTGTTTGAGAATTCCATGCCTACATACAAAGTGTTTTGATCAAGTCCACCCCATTCCCCTACTCCAATTCCTCCTCCATTCCCCTCACCACCATTATTCCCTTCCAGTTTCAAGTGCTGCCGCTGCCGCCGCCCCGAGTCTAGGTAGGAATCAACATGGTTTTAATGTTTCAGGTCAATGTGAGAATATGTTACTATATTTCTTCCCAAATTATTTTCTGAACTAATGAAATAGTCCATGAAAATAGGATTCAATGCTCAAATTAGTTTAGTCAACAGTATTACATTCTAATACCGACAAATTTAGGTTCTCAGAACTACTACAATAAATAAACCACCATAACCTTTTTTAAAACTTTTACAAAACTATTTGACCAAACACTACATTTAGCACCTAAAACCTCTTAATGTCCTCTACAACTTTAGTTTAAAGGCACTCTAGAATACATTGTATTATGTATTATCAGAGAAAGATATTTTTCTGGGCAGAGATGGTTTCGATATTCATATTAAATGGGGAGGATTGTCTCTTCTACTAGCCTCTAAGTTCTTTTTCTTCTAATCTTTTTTTCTTTTTAGATTTCCATGGAATAACTAAAGATAGAATTATCAAACTTTAGTCTAACAGTTTCCCTCTCTGAGGGCATACCAATCCAAGGCTAGAATTTTAATTCATATTCTTCAGTTATGTTATGCTACCATAGATAATATTTAGTCTGTGTAGACCAGCTTACTTACGTCTGGGGCTCCTTTTCATTTTGTTGTTTTTGCTGGGGCTGAAGAACGTTATTTACCAGTTCAGTGATTCCACTAAAAGGAAACCACCTGTTTAAATAAGCAAATAATGTGACTGAATAACCAAAAGAATAACAATGTAGATTAATGTTTTTTATTCATAATTATAAAAATACACAGGCACAAAAGCTACAGCCAATGGAAATGTGAGCTCTAATTATCATCAGGCAGTCAGAATGTAGGAAAATTCAGTTTGAACACTTAACCAGTCCACAAGCAGGCAGCAAAAAACTACATCCAGTCATTATGTGGATGGAGTAAGAAGCTGCAGGCAGCTCTCTTACAAGCCAGAGAGTCAGAAAGCAGAAGACACACTAGCTGCAGCCTATCCAGTATTAGTGTAAGCTAATACCATCAGAGGTGCAGAAAGCAGAATCCGGCAGAACAGAAGTCGAGTCTACTGCACTCAATACATTTACTTACTGTGTCGGTTGTGGTTTGTGTTCTTCTTTGACCCTAAAAAAATAAGTTTGCACAACTGAGTGCACTGTACTAAGAAGCAATTTCTATCTACAAATTTGTGGTCATATATAATGGACATAAAAAATTAGAATTGTTACACAGAAAAACTTAGTGATTCACCATAAATTAGAATTAGATATTTCAAACAATTTTACACACAAAAAAAAGACAAGTTGGACTATTTGCTCATTTGTTTTGTTTTATCTCATTGTGTTTTGTTTTGTTGCACTGTTAGGGATTGAACATAGGGCCATACACATCCCAGGCAAGCACATTACCACTAAGCTACACCTCCACACCAGGGTAACTTCTTCTGCTAAAACTCTATTGCTTTTTTAAAACAAAGATTTAGTCCTGAAATTTCCTAAATGTGTTTTATATTGAAGCTTTTAAAACAAGTCCTTTTAGGTATCATAAATATTAACTAAAAATACATTATTTTTATTTTACTTTTTAAATTTTTTCTTAATAAAAATCAAAGGTGTAAATATTTTAGATAAAACATGGGATTTTTACAAATGAATATTCTTAAAACCTTAAAATTATTTTATTTATGCTTAAAATAGCAGATAAAAGGAATGGGGGTTAATATATCAATCTCTCAAAAATTAAAATAACTATATAAGATGATATTAATTTAAGAGAAATACTATGTCAGCAACTGTAATCAAGTCAAGCATTTCACTTCCAATTCTGCACAGTTCTACAGTCATCCAAAACAGAAAGTCTGCCTTCTTACTCTCTGAGATAAGGTTTTTATATGATCAAAATCTATAAATTCATGGTCAGAAACATATTCATAACTAAACAACCAATTCCCTATGGATATGATGTTAGTAACTAGACATGCTCCCCAACAACAAAAACTCTCACTTCACGTGGCACCCTCGATGAGTCACCCTTTTAGACTAGGATTATTCACTTCTTGTTATATCCTTATGTCAAAGGCACATTTTTCATTCCATAGACCTACAACTGTATATTCTTTCCACAAATTTCAGGAAATGAAGGAGAGACTGGAATAATATAGAGCTGTCGATATGAAAATGAAATAGGACTGAATAGTATAAGATTGAGAAGGATCTTACATAAGGTAGTGGAGACTTGTGAAATTGGGATTCCTATATTTGGGGGGGGATTCCTATATAGTTTTATAATTGTCTTGACAAGCGTATTTACTTACTCAAAGAACACCAAAAATTGATGAATAAAATTCATACAAAAATCTAAGGTGTTCATAACAAATTCATATTAATAATGTAAATTGAATCTTCTCTTTAAATCAAATGCATTTTCTTTTATGATATATAATGGTTATTCTTAATTGTAATATTCCAGTGATATTTAGCTAAGAGGGAGAGACCTACCCTGAATATGGGCAAACCACCCAATAGAAGGGAGGCACAGATGAATAAAAGAAAGGAGAGACAGCCCACTAACACAGGCATGCTCTCTCTTCACTCTCTCTGCTTCCCACTCACCATGAGGTTAGTGGCCTTTCCCATATGCTCCTGACACCATGATAGTCAGGACCATCAATGGATCCAGCTAGCTCGAAACCAAAATTTCTAAAACATGAGCCAGAAAAAGGGTCAGTATATAGATATATAGATATAAAATATCTAATATATATCTGTATATTTTTATGCTAAATTATTCAAAATAATAATTATTCAAAATGTAAAGGAAGTAGCAGCATAAATCATGTTGACCCAGGAAAGATTATTTATTCTGAACAGGATGGCTGACAAAGGAACTTGCTGTCACAACATAAGAGAACACTTAAAATAATGAGTTTATGAAATAACTTGAAAGGAATAATGACACATTCCATTCATAGAATATTTTCAGAGAAAATGGGGGGTGTTGAGGATGAGAAAACAGGAGTGGTGACATATTGAAGTTATAAAGAAGCATCATCTCCCAATGGGATTTTGTCACTTATACTACTAGGCTTCAGAGTTAAGCAGACTGAGGGGTTTTATTGTTTGTTATTAGTGTGTGTGTGGTGTGTGCACCCATGTATGCGCACGGAGGCCAGGGAAGGATGTCAGCTGCCCCTCCCCTTCCCCTCTCTCTCTTTGCCCTGTTTCTTTAAGACTGGGTCTTTCACTGAGCCTGGAGTTGGCCAGCAAGCAAATTCTAGTGATCCTCCTGTTTTGGCCCCTCTCCCCACAATGCACCTGGTGCTACAGACACATGTGAACACACCCAGCTTTTTACATGGTTGCAGAGGACTCAACTCAAGTCCTCATGTTTGTGCAACGGGCTCGCTTACTAAGTCATCTCCCCAGCCCCAAGCTGAATACTGGCTATAACTTTCACTATCTGGCAAGTTACTTACAGCTTATAACCCATTTATAAAAAACATGGAAATTAAAATAGCTAAGCCTCAGAGTTAGAATTGCTTTTTTTTAAAAAACGGATAGAATGCACAGTGAATATTTTATCACTTCTCTTTTACATCCGATGTTTGGCATACTTCCTAGTTAAGAAAACATATAGAATGAGTGGCATATGATTAGGATTCAGTACATGCTTGTTCAACTCATTACAGACATGAGAATTAAACTAGCTTCTACAGCTACAAAAGAGGGTGTGGGGAAAGGAAGGGAATAGAGGTCATCAACTAACAAGTTCAAACCTCTTGGCAAATTTATCACATTAAATAAACATCATCTGATGACAGCACAAATGTGCAAGAGGGACTTTCCTCACTAAGAGAAAAAAGATCATGAACAAGGAAATAATGATCAAATGGAGAATAAAGTTGACGCTAATTATAAAGAGAACTCACTTCTAAAGATCTAACTGGTTTAAATTGCTAGAGCCTGTAACAGTCATAGTACTTAACATGAGCATGCAAAAAAAGCCTACTGTGATGGGTTAATTTTTTTTTTTTTTTTTTTTTTTTGTGAAATAGGGTCTCCTTGTAGCCCCAGCTGTCCTGGAACTCATTATGTAGACCAGGCTGGCCTTGAACTCAAAGATTTGCCTGCCTCTGCCTCCCAAGTGCTGGGATTAAAGGCTTGTGCCACCATGCCTGGTCATGATGGGTTAATTTTATGCCAATTTGACAGGTCACTGCATGCCCAAATTAATCACTATTTCTGGGTATGTGTGTCTGTGAGAGTATCTGAATGAGATTAGCATTTTAATGCTCAGTTTATTTTTAAAAATGCACTTCCCAATGTAAGTGGGTGTTTATCCAATCTGTTGAAGGCCTCGATAAAACAAAAGGCAGAAAGCTGCTTCCCTGCCTCTTCAAATTAAGACCTTGCACCTTATCTTCAGTTCAAACTGAGTTCTCGTACATTACTGACTTCCTTGGTTTTCAGGCACTCAGACTCCCAATGAATTACACCACTGGCTGTCCAAGTCTTTAGTTTGTAGATGATAAACTGTGGATCTTTTCATTCCTCCAGAGTCATGTAAGTCAGCTCTTTATAATAAAACTCCCATGTACACAGACACAAGTTTCATTATCAGAATTTTCCTTTCTGTCACTGGGAAAATTCTTGAAGAAATAATCAAACATCTGTATATGTATATACATGTATATGTATGTAATATTAATACTAGATTAACTGTGGAATTTTATCCAATTTTAGTATATAAACATTTACACAAAGATTTGCTATGTATGAGGCACTGTTCTAAGTAATTTACAAATATTAATTCATTTGATCTTAACTCTATAAGGTAGACAACTGTTATCCTCATTTAAAGATAACTCATATGAGTAGTCTTCATCTTTATATGTCTCTGTGCTTTCAAATTTTTAAACAACTAACATTTATACATACATATACATGAAAATAAAAAAAATATCATGAACAAAAAAACACTGGGCCCCTTTTAGGTGAACGAATGTGAAGGGTGAAGGAAAAGATTCAAATACAATACCTAAAGATAATATTCTGACTTTTTCCACAGAACTTGAATTTCTATCTTGCCAGACTCTTACCTAATAAAGTATGTTTCCTATCTTAATTGCCTATCTTTCTTGTTCATCCTGCTATTAATCTACACAATATTTTTAGGGGAAGGAGGATAGGAGCATGAGGCTGCATACTCACATCTTGGCAGACCATAAGCAGAGATAAGCTGGGATGGGGGGGCATAAAATACCCCTAAACCTCACCTCCCCCCAGCAACCCACTTCTCCAGCTAGACCCCATCTCCTAAAGTCTCCACAACCTCTCAAAACAGCACCACCAGCTAAGGACCAAGTGTTCAAACAAAATTCTCTAAGACACATTTCATATTCAAACCATAACTGCATATATAGTGTTTGTGGGAAGAGGTCATTAGCATTTTTGAAATATAGTACAACCTCTAACTACACAGAAAAGTTGTCCAAACAAATATTTCTGAAGAATCAATAAACTATATTAAGACTCAATAGTATTCTGCCCTAAAATGCTCACATTCTAGTTCAAGAGTTAGATTTAGAAAAAAACACTACTGAACTGGAAATAAGAAACTGGAAGCTGGGTGTAATAGCAGATGCTTGCAATCCCAGTACTTGGTAGGTAGAGGCAAGAGGGTCGTGAGTTTGGGTGGGGTCAGCATGATCTACACAGAGATTTACAGGTCAGCCAGCACCATGAAGTTACAGCTTAAAAAAAAAAAGAAGTGAGAAAATAAAACGTATTTAGTAACAGGATATTTTCCATTTCCTTTCTTTATGTTCCTATAATAGCACAAAAATCAAGGAGAAATTCTCTATATTAGCTAACAAGATAATTTTTTTTTTTGAAACAAAGTCTTGTATAGCTCAGGCTAGCCTGGACAAGTCCAGGCTATATAGCTCAGCTGATCTCAATCTTCTTTCCTCAGCCTTCTGTACAGGGATTAAGCATGACATCAAAATCATGATCTATAAAAGAAAAGTCAATGAACTGAATTTTTAATTAGCAAGTTTTGTTCTGTAAGAGTTTAAAAATATAGACTATGAACTACGAAAAAATATTTGAAAATAACATATACAGGAAGAACTTATACCCAAAATATATGAAGCATCGCCTAAACTCCACAGTAAGAAAAGAAATGCAACTAGAGAATGGGCCAAAGACAGGAATGCATTAATGCAGAGAGATATATGGCTGGCAGATAATATTACAAAAAAATATCGACTCATTAGCTACTGGAGAAGTGCAAATTAAATCCACAAGGAATTATCACTATACATTTAATGTAATGGCTAAAATAAAATGCCAAAAATACCAGTTGGAAACTGATCTCATACTATTGATGGGAATATAAACTCGTGCCATCATTCTGGAAAACCAGTTTCTTACAAAGATAAATATAAATTTGACATTTGACCTAACAATTACACTCCTAAGTATTTTTATAGGAAATAAAAACTTACATATAAAATCAATAAATAAATTATTCATGAATATTCACAATTAACTTTGTGAATTGTGTAGCTGAATGGATAAATAAACCATAGTATATCCATATGCTGCACTATCACTCAACAATAAAAAATGAGCTACTGGGAACTGGAGAGATGGCTGAGCAGTTTAAGACCTCTGGCTGCTCTTACAGAGGACCTGGTTCAGCTCCCAGCATATAAATGGTGGCTAGCAAGTCTGCAAATCGGGTTTCTGGGGATCTGATGCCCTCTTCTGGCCACCATGGGCATTGCATGACACAGGTGCACTTACAAACATGTAGGCAAAACATTCATACACATAAAAAAAATGAGCTACTGACATAAGCAACAACATACAAGGGTCTCAATACAAGGGTCTCAAGAGCATTATACTGAGTGATAAAAGCCATATTACATTGCATGCTGTATCAATCTATTCTATACCCTCTCAAAATGTGAAAACTGTATTGATGGAAAGTACACTGGTAGTTGTCAGGGTAGGTATGTGACTATTCCACAGAATGGAGGAGTTTCTTTACGGTGATGAGACAGTTCTGCATCCTGACTGAGGTAGAAGAACATGAATTTTAAAATGACATAAAATTTCATAGTACACCCTCTCCAACAAGAGTACACGTGAAATCTGAAAAGTCTACAATTAATAGAACTGTGCAAATAATTTCTTTGCTTTACAAATGGTAATGTGGTTACTTAAGAACTTGAGAAACAAACCTACAACTTGCAGCAAGCAAGAAGCATTCATTCAAAAAGTCTGGCTTAATATCAGGAAGAGTGAGATTTACAGCATTTTAACTTGCTCTAGCCCTCTCTGAGAAAAGACTTGAGAAATCAACAATCCAGTCACAGAGACTCCAGCAGAGGAAGCAGAAAGGAGTTGGAGCTCTTACAAAGCCTCGACTGCCGAGCTATCATTATTTGATAGCTGGCAGCACTTTGAAAAGTTGGAGCTTGCCCTGTACAAAGAAAAGAGAAACAGAGACAGGCAAAAAAGAAAAGAGAGGGGGGGGAGGGAGGGAGGGAGGGAAGGGGGAGGAAAAAAAAGCATTTTTTCAGGAGGAGCTTGTCAAAAACAAGCACACAGCTGTGGATAACAATTGTAGCAAACAAAGGACTAGTTTATAAGTCTGTAATTGACTACTTCCAATTTACATCAAATAGAGATGAAAATACTAATCTGTGTATGGGTGCTCCTTAAATGATCAATATTTAAGATAAATAGAAAATGTTCGTGTTAGGTTAAGGCTATCTCTGGTGAACCAAAATCATTATTTTTATTGATCTTAAGAAAATATAAAGGAAGAAAGAGGAGTTTTGGAATTCTTTTGCAGCCAACCTCTTACATACCAGTTATCTTTCCCTAGGTCTTGGCAAAATTGGGGGAACAAAATATTCAAGGCTGAGGTAGCTAAGACTAGGCTTACTTATTTTTCAAAGTGACATTCTAAGATGATTTATTACAGCTCGGTTATCCTTCATAATGCTGGGGTCAAAATGTAATGTATGTGGTCACAGTAGCAAAAAAAAAAAAAAAGCCTTAAAACTAGTCAAGAGTATAAGATTCTCTGGCCTGGATGAAGACCCAACTTTCCAACTTCACTGGTCAACTGCTTGTTCATAGGCCACTCCTAGGAAGGCAGGTTCACCTTAAGTCATGCTAAAGAGATGGTCAGAATACCTAGTATGCTAAAGTGATGGTGAACTTTCCCTACCCAGAATCCCACCCCTCAGCACAGGTCTTGTGGACCCTGTGAGTCACAGACATGGGCATTCTTCAGAAAAGTGTAACCTCTCCTTTCCTTCTTCATATCTCTTTTCTAACCATGATTTCCCTAATCTGTTGGGCTGCCCCAACATTTTGGGTTTCTCTGCTTTTGTCTACAAAGCTCTCTTCCTCTCCCACCATGTGGCTGCTAGTCTGCTATCCGGCATCTGACCTTTGTGCCAGTTTGAAATCAGCATTGCTTTATGGCTTTTTTTTTTCCTTTCTCCCCTTCTGTCTCCTTAAGGCAGCTGCTGAGATTTACAGCTTGCCTGCCCTGAGGATTTTTACCTAAATTCCAATAAAATTGTCCTATAGCTTCATTTGAGCCCATTCTTAAATTCTTTTATGAATGAGACTAAGAACCCTCTAGGGGGAACCCTGTTTCTCCCCTGTATCCATGTAGCCTGCCTTTCATTGCGACCATTTTTTACAAGTCTTTTTTTTTTTTTTTTTTTACTCTACATCAAATTTGGAGGGAGATGCCTACACGTACTGTGAATGAAAGGTCCCAGTTCCCCAAAAAATCCTGCATCTTCAACTGAATACCTGTAACTGATCAGCACTTCAGTGACTGTGGAGTTTGGAATGGTGTAGACATAGCACTTACTCACAAATTATTTGGGGCCATGTTTAGCCTGTAAATAGTCATGCCTAACCCACCTTCCTTTCTGAATTAATGTCTTGTGACTAACAGAAATATTAAAGAAACAGTTCTGCCAATCAAAAGGTTGAATGTTATCAGATAGCATCTGAGGCCTATTGGCTGAGGTTTCTCTTTTGCTGTATCTGCCTATTTACTGTTTCCAACACTGTATTTGAAAAGTGTCTTGACTTTTTGCTTTTCTTTGGTCTTCCACTATAAAACCTTCATGAAACTGTTAGCGTGTTGGAACATGGAATTTGGCTAACCTGAATCTGTTCCCAAGCCATGATCACTCATATTTGGCTTCAGAATAAACTCTCTATTACCTCCTTTGGGGTGAGAGGTATGTTTTTGCGTCAACTGTAGTTTGATGAGAAACTTATTCTCACTGGAAGTCACAAGATCTCTTTGTACATATGGAGAATTCTGACATTATCATGCAGTAGGATATGATAGTGACAGGGCAGTCAGTGCCTGTGTACTTGTTACCTTCAAACTTCCTCATAAACGGTAATAAATTCAATTTTAAGGTTATAAAAAGGAAAATAAGGGTCTTAATAACTTAGAACCTTCCAGTGTACTCCTCTTAGCCCTCTTGGCCTAGTAATTTCTAAATGTAGCATGAGACCAAAAGAGGAGCAACCTCCAAATACTCACATGCTACTGAATTGCTTCATAATGATTTCACCAAATTGAATGCTGGGCTCAATTGGTACCTATTATGGCTCTTCTTGTCCACTAATAAACACTGAGAAGCACCTGTAAGGACTTTCCAAAAAAGAAATAACTGAGAGGAAGACCCACCCTAAATGTGAGTGGCATCATTCCATAGGGTGAGGGCCCAAATGGAATGAAGGGGAGAAGAGGTTTCCTAACCATCATCGTGTAAACTGCTCTGCTCTGCCACACCCTGTGATGAACTGAAACCTGTGAAAACATGAACTAAAATAAACTCACCCTTCTTTAAATTGTTTCAAAGATTTTGTCACAGGGATGAAAAATGAGTAACCCACATGCAAAAGTTGTGATAAAATTCAAATGTTTCTACCATTGTTCTCATTTCATTTCTGTGCTGTGAGAAAAAAAAATACCCTGACAAAAAGCAACTTAGGGGAGAACGAGTTTATTGTAGCTGATGATTCCAGGTTTACAGTCTATTATTGTGGGAAAGTCAAGCTGGCATATCACATCCACAGAGAGAAATGAATGGAGGCATGCTTGCTTGCTTGTGCTCTGCTCGATTTCTCCAGTCTCAAAACAGTTCAGGACCCCTGCCTAGGGAATAGTGTCACTTACGGTGGGCTGGGTCTTCCCCCATCAGTTAAGTAATGACTACAATCCCAAACACATATACTCACAGGTCAACCCAATTTAGAAAATCCTTCACTGAGACTCTCTTCCCAGGTGATTCTAGGTTGTACCAAATTGATCATTAAAGCTACCCATCGCAACACTAAATCTAATATAGTTCAGATATATTTCAGGAGTTTGCATGTCTTTAAAGTTATTTGCAACCAGAGAGTTCTCTTTGAATAAATATACTCTGAAAGCAAACAAAACTAAATTGTCTATACCAGGAATGTCCAACTGGCATTTCCAAAGACCACATGAGGCCCAGGATAGCTAGGAATGGAGGCTAACACAAAATTGTAAACTTATTTAAAACACTGTAAGATTTTTTTTTTGCATCTGTGGTGTGTGTGTGTGTGTGTGTGTGTGTAACAACTGCACAGTTCTCAAGTGTAAGCTTTGTAGATAAACAATGATGTGCCACGGTATCACACATAATAAATGTGTGTGCTCTCAATACTTGCATACATGCATGACTTCAGTTTTACAGTGGTGTGTGACTTCCAGAGTGTTATTTTCCAAGTATAGTCAAGCTGGCACCATCAGATGTTACATGTGCTTATGGTGACTTGGTGAGTGAAAAGTGGCAGTTACCAATAAATGGAAGGTTTAACCTACCACTGAAACAGTAGGCATCAAATGTTATTTAGAAGACAGATAGGTGTACATATTTGATTTCTAAGGGTATTTCAACACCTCAGCCATGACTCGTGTATCATCCACTCTACTTTACAGTGCTTTACACTGCACTGGCAGCTGAGATGTACATGGGCCCTAAGACTGCTTTCTATTTTCCTGTCCATTAATTTTTGTAATAAAAGTAAATATACTACTTTATTTATTATTATTTGTAATCCCAGCATGGTTTCTACAATCCTCAAAAGAAAATAGTGTCCCAAAACAGAAAAACTGGGTCTGGGGAGATGATTCAGTGGTTAAGAGCACTGGCTGCTCTTGCAGGGGACCCAGGCTTGATGCCCAGCACCCAACATCTATAACTCCACTTCCAGGGCATTGCACGTCATGGGTGTACCTACCTACATGCAGGCATGTACATGTGTACATGCTTACACATAAAATAAAAATAATTTTTAAAAAAAAAACAGAAAAACTGGGTAAACAGATTGTTCAACAAAAAATGGACAAATGGCTACTTTTGTTGAGGCAAATAGTAAGGCATGCTCCTTAATTAGTAGGCAATTTGTGCAAGTTTTCAAGAACTATAATTTGAAAAGTAATCAGGTACAAAAACATTCTCCCAAATTTGGGGTACCCCAAAGTTTGTATCATAAGGACAAAATAATGGAACTGAAAAAAAAAGTGTCTTGGAACAATGTTTTTCTAATTACAACTCTGACAGTTTATTGTAAAAGCTAGTGGTGTGGTAGGACATGTAACAACCAAAAATTCCAAACCATTCACTAATGATGACTTTATCAAACAATGTATGGGGAGAATGACAAATATTGTATGTCCTGAAAACAGGGGGGACAAATATTTCTAAAATCGATTTATCTCACCAGACCATAGCCAGGAAAACTGAGTAAGTTAGAAAATATGTGGTAAGAAGTTTGGAAAGCAGGGCTGCTCATTTTAAAGGATGCTTCACGGATTGCAGCACTGCTGCTACAAATACAGCTCCACTTGCCTTTCTTTTACAGGTACTGCTGATGAGCATGTCACTAAAGAAATCACTTCTTCAGTGCTATTAAAAGATTCGCTATGGTTGGGGCTGGAGAGATGGCTCAGGGGTTAAGAGCACTGACTGCTCTTGCAGAGGACCTGGGTTCGATTCCCAGCACCTACATGGCAGCTGTGAACCGTCCTTAACTCCAGTTCCAGGGGAATCTGATGCCCTCTTCTGATCTCCACAGCATTGCATGACATGGGTGCACTCACATACATGCAGGCAATACACTCATACACATAAAATAAAAATAATTTTTTTAAAAAAATTTTTAAAAAGATAAACTACAGTATTCTTTCCCATGGAGCACCTCCCACTTTTGAGGGGGCTGGAATTCTTCCTCACTCTTTCCTTAATAATTCTACATTTGCTGTACTTAAAGAAAGACACAACTAAATCAAGAGATTTATATGAAGCAGTAGAAAATGTGTTAAAGTGATTTTCTACGTCCACTGTCAACATATCTGGTATACTTACTGAGACGGGGACTTGTAAAATTAATAGATGTAATTGTTTCCCAAAATTCATGATTAATAAAGTATTATTACATATTTAAGTATTAATTATTGCATATTAAATCAAGAAAATTTATGCACAAAAGCATTAAATGTGATAACATCACGCAAGTCATTATCAAGACTGAATTCATAAGGACCAGGGGATTAAATCATCACCAGTATCAGGAATTCCTAAAAAGTCTTGATGCTGACTACAGAGATATCATTTATTTTTTTGAATAAGAGAGCTAAGTCGAGACCAAATATGAAAAGATTTTATGGTTTGCAATGTTATCAAGGTTTTTATGGTACCAAAAACAAAATGTGTATAATAACTTAATGTAAACTGGCTTAGAGATTAGCATTTTTCATGATTTTTAATCACCCATTGAATCACTCATATTCCAAATAAAACTGAAATTATGGCAAGTTCAAATTAGACAAACACTTTATACATTTCAACATATTTGCTAAGCATAATCCTGTCAACAGTGAAATTAAGTAGACTTGATTTTCAATGATATAAGAATTTTAAACAGATTTCAAGATTTTCAGGAAAATAATATTTGGGTATTTTTATTCCATTTTCACTTGACATGAGTATGTTCAATGCCAATTTTCAAATGGAATGCATAGAGTTTCAATCTGACATTGAACTTAGAATCTTGATTATATCTCTTTAGTAGGCTTTGATAGGGCCTATCTCCCAGAAAAAAAAAAATCTCTGGCTTCATAATCATACCTTATTCTTATCATCAATTTTTGGCAGGACTTACATTTGTGAGCCACTATTTTCAAGAATGAAGTACAGTAAGGGTAAAAATGAGAAGAAAGTATCAGATGAATACCTTGAGAATTCACTGAGAACTGCAACTACTTCCATCAATCCAGATACTGATGTATTCATTTCTCAATACAGTATCAAATATCATACTAGTTTTATTTTGTCCTTGTTTACTTCTATAATTTAAAAAAATCAACTTTTATTACTTAGATGTGTTCATCTTATTTATTAATGACTGCAAATTTGGAACCTGCCTAATGATTTTAAAAGACTCTCCAAATGGGCTGAGTGCTTGCCACAGCAGCCATGAGGCCCTGAATTCCATCACCAGGACCCATGTTAAAAATCAGGCATTGTGGAACATTCCCTTGTAATTCTAGCACTGAGGAAGCAGTGACAGGAGGATCCCTAAGGCTCACTGGACATCCAGTCTACCAATCAGCAAGTCCCAGGTCTCAATGAAAGACCTTGTATCAAAAAACAAGGTGAGTGGCTCCTAAGGAACAACACCCCTGGTTGACATATGGCCTCCACATGCACCTACACACAAACACATACACACACACACACACACACACACACACACACACACAGTCTCTGAGCTGGGGATATAGCTCAGTTGGTAAAGTGCACTCCCAACACACATGAACTTCTGGATTTGATGCGTAACACCATATAAACCAGGCATGTTGGGGCATACTTATAATCTCAGCACTCAGGAGGTAGAGGCAGGAGAGTCAGAAGTCCAAGGTTCTGACTAGTAAGTTTGAGGACAGCCTGAGTTACATGAGACCTTGTCCCAAAATTTAAAAAAAAAAAAAATTAAAGACTCCCTGAATAGGGCACTCCATAATTAGCATTATTTTGTCAAGACCTTTTTGCTTCTCTGTGGTAGAAGACATCACAAAAATTGTACTCAAATCTTATCTTTGTCAATCAGCAGTTTTCCTTAGTGTTTGTGTATTTAATGAGTGGCCCAAAACAATTCGTCTTCATCCAATATGACCGACAGAAGCCAAAAGGTTAGACAACTGTTCTATAAAATTATATTCAAGATGTTTTATTTGGTCCATAATAAGCAATATATTTGTATGTAGCATATACGTTTACATAAATGTATGTAACTAAAATGAAATTCCATGAATACTAAGTGCAATACACAGTAATGTAGTCTATTATTTTCCATTTACATCTTTGTTCTTAATTGTTAGTTTTACTGCCACTAAGTTGATTTCATTGATCCTCAGTTTAAAAGACACCATCTGCAATAACTACAGACAGGTTATAGTTTATAACTTCAGGCAAAATCTACATCCTCTGGGTATTTTTCATGACTTTCAGACTATTCCTAAAGTTTAGAGAACAGGCTGGCATTTTTAAATGTCCAAATCACATAAGGCAACTTTGTAATCATCATCTTACACATACACAGACATGGAAGGTTGTTGTGTATCCCTAATAGGTTACAATATAATTGTAATTCTATATGTTAAGCATTGCAGAGAAGAAAGAGGTTTATTAAGATCAGAAGGGAAGCAATAATGTTGAACACAGAAAAGGAAATAACATTAAATAAGCAGAGAGGCAGGAGGTATGGGACCAACTGGGCTGACAAAGAAGCAAATACTAAAAGGTAAACATAGCCAGAGACAACAGAACAAATAGGACCTGAAAGAGGCTAAACAGAGCCAGAGCCAGAAGGGAAAGCAGAAAACAGCACTCAAGAGGAAACATGGCCAAAAGAAAACAATGTGCAATGCCAGAAAGGAAACAAGGCTGATGACATTTGGCTGTCTTATGCATGAGCAAAAAGGCAGGAGCTACTGTGCATGTGTTCTCTAAGGCTACCAGGGAGCCAGAACCGCACTTGCAGCTCTGACTCACCATACTTCAAAATACAGACATTGTTTTTCTATGCTCTATTTAATAACATTGCTTTCCTACCAATAACTTTGACCTGTTTGTATTAGAATGCTCAGCTAAGAAAAGAAACATATGTTCTTTGATTCTTTCCACTGCCAGATTTATGACTTAATTTAATATCCCCACATTGTTTTATAATTCTTTGTAGATTTACACTTATGACCAGAACTAATTTACCACTTAGTAACTCACCAACAGTTATTCAATCTAGTTCATCATTAATTAAATATACCACAAAAAGGGCCTAAATAGTATTTAGATGCTGTAACCTTAGTTGGCACAGACCTAAATTAACTTATAATTTGGTTATATTATAATAGCAGTAATAAGTTAACATATATAAAAGCATCTATTTAATTATTTTGTAAAATAAATTTATATAGCATTAATAACTAAAGAATTCTGAAAGTCAGAAATTGTCCCTAGTCATTTGATTTATTATTGGAATAACACATAAAGGTTTTCTGCAGAAGTAATGATGATGATGTGAAAATAAGTTTATTTTTAAATTCCCAAGGAACTATTTAAAAATTTAAAAGAGTAATAGGTACAAATTCCCTACAGTCCAAGAACGTGCAATCATGTTCTCTGCAATGTGGTTTGTAAAACAGAAATACTGAAAGTAACCTATCAGGACTAAACATACAGTTCAGTAGTAATACACTAACCTAGCATGCATGAAAAAAAGAAGAAGAGAGAGAGAAAGAAAGGAAAGGAAGGAAGGGAGGGAGGGAAGGGAGGGAGGGAAGGGAGGGGAATGGGGGGGAGCAGAGAGGAAGGGAGGGAAAAAGTCCTTATTTCTTCCTGAAATTAACAAAATGCCATACTAGTTGGAGGACTGGGTTAAGACATGCTGAGATAGTCCACTGCCCCTCAGGAATGGCAGCATTATTAAATACAGAAAATTGCATCTTCTACTACAGTTCTTAACTTCAAAGTACACCATTATCATAAATCCAAAATAGCTGCCTAGCTCTCTAACCTTTCCTTAGCCTCAATATTACCTTTCCCTAATAAGTCTATCCTTGTCAACTTTTCTTCTTATCCCTTTAAAATCTCAGATACCAAGACTCCAGAGTCATTATTATCTATTAAATGTTCTTTCAACTCATGAATCTGTATCTATAGAAATAACCAATCAAAGCTCATATTTCCTTTTCTCTAAGAACATAAATATAGATGGTTTTCATTATTCACAGAACATTTCTATGTGATATAAAGTTGCTGCAAACTATATATTAGCAAATACTGAACCACTGCTTCTAGGAGCAATACAGAAAGTTGGCTTCCTTCCAGTTTCTGTTCACATTTTCAACCAATCAATTCATAACCTCATTTTATGTGTATTTCTTTTTAAGTATACCTTATTTAATATAAATTCTTGACTCATTAAAATTGGACAAACAGCCAACAGCACTATAAATCATGCTTGTTCATAGCTTATTTAACACACATTTTTCTCTGTTAAGGTAGATCTTGTTGTCCTAGGAACACTAGGCAGTACTTCAAGACAACATTTGGGTACCATTTCAAATAAAATCATAAATAAAAAAACCCTACAAAAGTGAAAAAAGCATGTATAACACAGGCCATGTCAAGGATATCTGTTTGTCATATGATTAAAAGGCAGAAATGGCAGCATTGCCTTGTTCTGCCACAACTGACAGCATGCACATGGAGTGACTCAAACTGCTCACAGCTCTCTATGTATGCTCACAAATAACTGTGAAACTGCCGCAAGTATTAATTTAAGGTCACAAACAAATTTCAGTAGACAACTTCAGAAACAGTAAGCAGCTCTGCAAACAATAAGTTATTTATATATATATAAATATGTGGTCTTCTATTTTATCAGT
>NW_008354281.1:6492381-6497263 GCF_000622305.1 Nannospalax galili
TAAAGCAAAACTAAATTTTAAGATATTCATTTCTAAATTATAATTTATAATAAATCCAGTAAATGTTAACATAAATGTTTAATAAAATTAAACATTTTTCTTTTTTAATTATAACTTTTTTAAATTATTAAAAATCAAAATTTTAATATACATATGAGAACACAGGGAGAAATTATTTACCCAGATCTGGGAGTGATCTGGCTATATCCATTCATTAAGTCTATTAATCATTTCTACTGGGCACCAGGAGCATCCTGGTAACCAGGATGAGCCCCCTACCTGATTGTAGGGCTTACAAGGGAAGTGGAAAAGATAGACAGCAAAACTGTGATCATAAAATGCATTCAAGGTAAGAAGAACACAGAGGTATGATATATTAAAAGGGTTTGATGTAGTGTACAATACGAACAGGGAACTTCAGAGTCTCATTCCTATAGGATGTGATAGCTAATCTGAGATCCAAAAGAATTGAAATTAGCAATATGACAAGTTTTTGTCCATTCAGTCAGTCTAATATTATTGGGCATTTATTGAATGCTAACTACGTTACACGGTCCTGTGTTGAATACCAAGGAAACCAGGAGGAACAAGACAGACTATGTCCCTGTCCTTTTTTGGCTTAAACTCCAGTAGAATTCTCAAAATGTTGAAGACTGGAAAGAGTTTTCAGATTCAGGATTTTTTGTTGTTGTTGTTCCTTCTTATCTCTGGGTAGAAAAGTGCGAGTGTGTTACTCTGCTTCCCAAACAATCTCATTGTGAGGCTTGAAGTGGATACATTTTGAGCCTGCTGATTAGGTGGAGAGGAAGCCTGCATTTGAGTTAGGCAGGAATCACTGGTACTCTCTACACATATATACACAATTTGGTCTCTATTTTTAATTATTTACAAAAATACCTCTCTGGCTTGTACCAACCACCTGACCCTGGTATAATGACTCCAGCAAGACCTTATTTTTCTAATCTCTACATACATTAGAGGCAAGGCAGTATTTCAAAGTACCTTCTATACCCCAAAGAAGATAAATAAAGTAGAAATCATTTCTAGAACCCAGTAAATACTGTCTAAAGAAATTCTGCAGAAAAGTTTTCAGCACTGGACTTTTTTTCCCACTGTTTTTATTTAAAATATATTGTTTTTTTAATTATTTGAGAATACACATAAATATACAACCTACATTATACAATTAATGGCTTTTTATTTTTAAATAAAAATCATATATATATATACATATATCTTTAAGCATTTTTAAATTTCCCAAAGATATTTGTTTCCATAAGCTTATTAGTTTAAGGTCTGCACAATTTGGCTACTCAATATGCAACTAGTAGATAATCTCACCTAAAAGAAATATAGCATATTTACTTAGTTCATAATCAGAATTGATTATACAGTTGGCCTCTGACATATGGCACTTGGTTTTCAATATTTTATATGGAACTTTCTGTTGCTAAGCAGCATGGTCACAAAATGTTTATTTAGTAGTCATAAGTTTTTAATATACATGTATTTATGATTATGATTATTGCTATTTTTATTTTCTTTAGAGAAACATTTTCCTCCATGTCGTGTTGTTCTAAGACTGCCAGCAGAGCCAGAAAGAATAATTTACTTTGAGTAGACTTAGAAACATTATTTTCCCACATAGAGCAACTGAAAATAGGCATGATTAAAGCAAAAATAATAATAGGTTTTTTCTTTTTCTAGTTTTCGCTATGGAACAGAGAGTAGAATATGGAGATAAGCATACAAAGTCTGCCCAGATTTTAATGTTTGGCTCTGTCACTAACTAGCTAAATGATCAAGAAAGTTACTTAATTTTTGTGTCCTAATTTTCTCATCTCTTAAATATAGCTATTGGAACTAAGAAGATACCTCAGGCAGCCCTAAGATTCCAACACCCATATAAAGCCAGGCACACATCTGTAACCCACTTCTTGAGAGACAAAACAATAATAAATAATATAACACATGTTATAACATAATATAATATATAATATATATAATTGCTTTGGACAGTGTAGCCTAAATATAAAGCAGCCTGACTTTACCATTGGCAGAGCAGGTAGAAAATTTCTGAAGACAACTCCTGGGCTTCCAAGTTACATAAACCAACAAAGCAAGGTTTTGTTTTGTTTTTTTTCCTTAAGCTAATTTAAGTTGGATTTGTTCTTTTGTTTTTGTTTTCATTGTGTGTGTATGTCTGTGCACTCACCTTGCTAGTGGTTTTTTTGCTTTTTGTTTTGCTTTTGTTTTGTTGAGAATGACTTTTGGGAATACCTTCTATTACAGAAGGACATGCTTTCTTTTATATAACAAACAAGAAGCCTGGCATGGTGGCATATGTCTTTAATCCCAACACTCTGGAGGCAGAGGCAAGTGGGTGTCTGTGAGACTGAGGTCTGGTCTGCATAGGAAGTTCAAGACCAGTTGGAGTTACAGGAATACCCAAAATTACTCCCAACTGCCAAAGAAAAAGAAAGGAAGGAAGGTACGGAAGAGGGAGGGAAGCAAACTGTGGGAATACCTTCTGGGACACTAGTAGGCTTTGGGGTCCTCTTGTAACCTAAACATATATCTTTAATCCCTCAAGACCCTTCTTTGCTCATGATACAGAATAATGTTCGTGTGTGCCTGTGTGTGTCTGTGTGTATGTCTGTGTGTGTGTGTGTGTGTGTGTGTGTTTTCTGAAACTAATCAAGCTCTGCAAGCATCAAATATTCCTTGGAAGCAAAGAATTATCTCATTTACATTGTAAACAATAGGTGGTATAAGACTGATAACATCTGTTTGTGGTTGTATGTGCTGTTCTACGTAAGTAGGAATTAGGAGGTACATAATCCTCTAATGAGACAGCTTCTCTTTTCCTTCCTCATTTCACACTCAGTGTACAGTTTTAATAAAGAGAGACCAAGGCCTTTGAGAGGAAAGTTCTGGGAGAACTCTGAAGGATCAGGTTCTTGGAACAGTTCAGGTCCCACTCTTGGTTAAAATGGATGCAAAGAGTCAGGTTGCCTTTATTTAAGCATCATCATAATATGGCATCTCACTGCCAGTTTTTTTAATTATTTACTTAATAACTACATGATTAGAAGAAGCATTTCATTACAGGATTAACATATTCGATAACAATTTCCAGAGCAAAGATGCATCTCTTTCAATATTGGCTGTAAATTTTTAGGTTCACAGTTGAATTAACATAGTTATACAATATTGAACTCAGTATAAACCCTATAAGACATAAAATTGCATGGTGTTTTAACCTTTAAAAAAGATCTCCATTTCATTTTAAAAAATACTGTTTCATACAGAAAAACTCATTTTTAATGCTACTAACACTTAGATGTTTTCAAATGTGTCTCTAATCTCTATGTATCTGCTTATTACTAGTCACAGTCGGTTACTTTCTGAGATCCACTTGAACATGGATATAAAATCATCAGGTAGATTTCAGTGATAATGTGTTTCACCTCTACTAATTAACATGGAGCAAATTTTTATGCTTCTTCCTCAAATATAACTCACTTGTTTTTATTTGTTGATTTTTTGTGTGTATTTCATACAAAACATCCCAAATGACACCCTCCCATAGTCTCTCTCCCCCACCCCACTGGAGCCCAGATACTCTGTCAATCCCTGTTACTGTCCACTGTGTTGTTGGTACCCCCAGCCATTCTGCAGTGCTTGTCCATCCTCTGAATCTAGTCAGCCTATCTAGAGTTCCTTGTTTTAGGAAGATCAGCTCTTCCTCATCTAGCAGCAATCAGTTGCCAATATTCCTTTAGATAAGATTGCAGTCTGCTGTTCATTTCCCACTTCTATGCTAGGTTACTGTCTGAGAGTCTCTTGGGCTACCCTGGCCAACAACTCAAAGGAAAGTATCTCCTATCTGGCATTGTTTCTTGTTATGTAGCTTTTAGCTATACATATGGACTCTTAAAGAATTATATTGATCCCTTTAATCTTTGGTTATCCTTTCCTTTTGGGCGTTTAAGACCATACAGTTGGCTCAGATAAACCAATTTATTTTTACTCTTAAGGTCATTTAAGGATCTGTTCCTTGGGGGCTCATATGGGCTTGGGAGGAGCCCCTGGTTCCTTTCTTTCACCAATTCCATCTGTGTGAAGATAAGTCAAAGGTCCTCCTTGACTGTGACTGGCTTCACTTGGAAGTATAGAGGAACTGTTTCCTCTGTGTTGACCCTCCTCTTTGTAGACTGGACACTGGTTCAAGTCCATTTGGTGGGGTCTCCATGGCCTCCTTGATCAAGAGGAGAGGTGATGCACCAAAATTAACAGGACATTTTGAGAGATGCTCATGGTCCCCTGAAGTTTAATTGACCTAGGGAAACAAGGAGTAAAACCTGTCCTTTATTGTCCCTCTGACCAAATTAGTATTGTCCTCAAAGTATGGCTGTTAGACATCCAAGAAGGTTAGGTCCACCAGTTTGGTACTTTTAATTACCATGAGCTATGTAGATAAAGCTTGGGCAAAGAGCAAACATTCTCAGATAAACCTTGCCTAGACATGTATTATATATATTCCTTGAGCTAGTTGTAAGTATAATTTGTCAGCAGGTTGTTCAATTAACACTGTTTCCTCTGATTTTTTAAAACTAGGCATTATTTATCTCCCACATTGTCTAACCCTTCCACCACCATGATTTCCCCATTTAAGGTGCCCCCATTTTTCCCATTTCTCCTATGGTCCCACCTCTCTTGAGCTCCTTCTTTCCCTTTATCCCCAAGGTTCCTTATATAACACTCCCTCCCACCTCCCCTTAAAATAACCCATTTTTATCCATATCTCCCTTATTAAGGCCTGTTTCCTACTGTTCTTCTCTTTCAGATTCTTTTTTCCTTTACCTCCCTAGTTCTTTTT
>NW_008354281.1:6497482-6504429 GCF_000622305.1 Nannospalax galili
AGGGACACTTAGGTTGCTTCCACTCTCTTAGCTATTGTGAAGAGAGCAGCAACAAACATGGATGTACAAGTGTCTCTGCAGTAGGATGAGTTCTTTGGGTATATGCCAAGGAGTGGTATAACTGGGTCAAATGGTAAGTTCATTTGTAGTTTTTTAAGAGTTCTCCATACTGTTTTCCATAGGGGTTGAACAAGTTTACAATCCCACCAGTAGTGGATCCTTTTTACCTTTTTAACTGAAAAAGGTACTGACTAAGGCTGGGAAGGTGTGGCTCAACAGTAGAGCACTTACCTAGCATGTTCAAGACCCTAGGTTTGATCTCCGGCACTCTAAGGAAGCAGGGAGAGAAGGAAGGAAGAGAAAAAGGGAAGAACAGAAGAAGATAGGGAGGGAGAGAGGGACCTCACAAAATAAATGGAAATGAACACAAACACATACATACATATAGACACACATATAACACGTATGTAACTTATACGGCATATGTGTGTCAAACAAAAGTTTTCACTATTGTCACAGTACACACAAAGGAAGGCAACTTTATTCCATATTCCCAGATGAAAAATTAATGTTCTATTTGTATCATGTTCCATTATAGAATTTTCAGGAAACCTCTAGTAGGCTGATATGGATTAAGGTAGGAGAAAGAATACAACAGAGATTAGGCTGGAAAGGGAACTTTATCACATTATCGTGAACTGTGTATGTCATATCAAGGGATTTAAATTTGTATTTTATTGAAAATAGGAATTCATTTTTATGAAGATAAATGTCACTAATTAATTTATTCAGTAGACATTTAAGGAGTACCTACTATTGACAAGAACAATACAACATATGCTTATATCAGCTGCTTTTGAGAATTTAGTTGCTAGTGACCAAGTCTGCATTCTCAAAAAAATAGCACTGATAACAGATAAGAATAGACATAAAGGGCTGGTTAGGTATGTAGCTCAGTGGTAGAGCATTTGCCCAGCAAGATCAAGGCCCTAGGTTCAATACCCTACCCTGAGAAAAAAACAGACATAAAAATAGTAAATGAATGGATATAGATTAGAGCAATTAGTCACTGACACATTAGGAGAAAAGCCAAAGTGGCCCCAAACCATCTACTTCCAATCATCTGTGTAAAAAAACAGTAAAAAGCAAAAAAAAAAAAAAAAAAAAAAAAAAAGCAATACCATTTTTTTCCTTTTGGTTTTTTGAAACAGCATCTCCCTGTAGTACTAGCTAGTCTGGACCCCACTATGTAGACCAAGTTGACCTCAATTTCACAGTGATCTGCCTCCCAAATGCTGGGATTAAAAGTGTGCACCACCACATTCATCTTTTTTGTCAATAAACACTATAAATTTTATTTTAAAATTTTAGGTTGTCCCTCCTAGAAGGTAAAGCTCCATGAAAGTTCTAATGAGATTTTTTTGTTGTTATTATTTTTTTGTTTTGTTTGTTTGTTTGTTGGTTGGTTTGTTTAGTCTTTTTGAGACAGGGTCTCCCTGTAGCCCCAGCTGGCCTGGAATTCACTATGTAGACCAAGCTGGTCTTGAACTCACAGAGATCTGTCTGCATCCGTCTCCTGAGTGCTGGGAATAAAGGCATGCACCACCACACCTGGCTCTCTAATGACTATTTAAGCCCAAAGACAAGAATAGTATCTAGTATTTAACAGGTAACCAACAGATGTGTATTTTTAAACATGGAATCTTTAAATTTGACTGATATATTTATTCAATATTAGGTTAATAGCTATCATGAATCAGGATCATAATCAATAAAACATAATTCCTTGTCATTAAGGTATTCATAGTGTGGAAAAGTATGCTCAATCTTTTCTACTTCTCAACATGTTTGTATTCTCCTGCAAAGATATTTTCCTGTGTGGGTCAAATGTGATAGCTATTATAGCATGGAAGCCATATCGATACACATATATAAAGTTTAAATGGAGTTACTCTATAACAGGTAACAACAATGTTCCTGCCAGATACTACACGGTAGCAAATAAAAAACCCAGTACCAAGAATGGTTTACCTTTTTTGGAGTTGTTGGCCAGTAAGGTTCATAGACCCCCAAACATAACAGGCTATTGCCAGTGCTCTTGGTTGTCCTCTAGAACTTGATGGCAAGACCCTATTGCTGAAGACCCCACACACTTGAATCACAAAACATGGAGAAATCAAGCTTCTACTGACCTGGATGCTTCATCCCTACCAGCTTTTATAGTGCTGGTGGGGGCTGTGTGCACTACTGGATGAGAAAAGTAATCACCAGTCCTTCCCAGCTGTGAACTCTGAAGCTACAATAATGACTGGCCTAGCAAGACATGTCCACTAGTACAACAGAGGCATGAATATCATGAAAGCAAACAACCACTTTCTGTTTAGATTTTAGGCCCACTTCACAAGATGGAGCCCACACTTGCCGGTATTATCAGGGCCAAGAATCTGTGACTATACATGTCACAGACCATAGGGGACAATCTACTAATATTATTCAACTAAACATTACTACTATGGACATAGTAGTAGACTGACTCCTAATGACTTATCATTATAATATAGATTAGCACATCTCTCAACCCTCATCAGAGAAATTTCTAATTAACACAGATCCATAACTGGTCAACATACAGAGAATAGAGATTAAGGAATGTTCAGACCTAAATGGGACTTCGATATCACACCCCCTCTTTCAAAGGCTCAGGGATTGTTGAGGAAGAAGGGGAAAAAAGATTAAAGAGCCACAGGCAATGGATAACTACAGTGAAACAATGTTTTTGGACACAAAAGGTTAGCTGTATATATGAATGCACAGTGGCTGTGCTAGCATGCACAAGATCTGTGCAAGCTCATGACAGGAAAAATTCTAGCATGGAGAAGGGAGGTAGGCACAATGTGCCACCCCTGACTGAGAAGCTGTTGGCAACTGACAGCTGCTGGAAAAGAAGGAGTCAGTTTTCTTTAAGAGTTTGACTACTTGTAGGTTGACCATGCACCAGTAAATGCCCACACAACCAAGAGTATATGAGCAGCACAAATTGGACTATATGGGGTTTTGGAATACAAAGTTGTATGGGTAGGGAAGAGGAGTAGATCTGAGAGGAGTTGCGGGAGAGGGGAATATGGTCAAAATATATTGTATGAAATGCTAAAAGGGCTAATAAAAATGAAAGAAAAAAAGATGTTTAACTGGAAAAAAAACAAGAAAGTTAAGTATCCAAAAATTAATGGAGTGAGAAGTCATTCATAAAAACAAATAATATACAAATCAGTTTGGTTAACTTATTTAGAGAACTTAACATTTTGATTCTGGGGGCAAGTGGTAAATGCACTTAACCACCAAGCCTAACGATCTGTGTTTTGTTAAAGAAATTTTTTTAATTTCTTGATATTTCATTTTCAGTAACTAGATGGGAAATAGAAGTGATAAGCATATTATGTTTTGTTAGCAAAATGTTCCTATCAGCTATAAAGACCAAATACTCACCTAGGCAATAATCCACCATTTCTTGCTTATTGTACTTTGGTTATGAGCATTAGGTTACAGAATATATAGATAGGCAATGTGGTGGTGCACGCCTTTAATCCCAGCACTCGGGAGGCAGAGGCAGGCAGATCTGTGAGTTCAAGGCTGGCCTGGTCTACATAGTGAGCTCCAGGACAGCTAGGGCTACAGGAAGACCCTGACTCAAAAAAAAAAAAAAGACCAAAAAAAAATTAGGTTGATATGCGAAACTGACAAACGTATCCATATTTAAATAATAATTTAGATTAATACAGATTTAAGAAACTTTTTTTAAAAATTAATTAAGATGTGCCCACTGGTGCAATAGCAGCGTGATTGTTAAGGACATAACAAAATGCCTTCTGATTAGATTTGAGGCAGGCTCTATAGGAGGAAATTCATACCTGGTACTGTAAACCTGCTCAAAAGTTCAAGGCTAGGGAGGCCATAAGCCCCAGGAGGAAATGTGCTACTGATGTTTTGCTAAATATAGCCAAAATGCCTCCTAAGCATTTATGTTTATATCCACAAACAAGTGTTACTATTAGCCTTGATTTGAGTACCTTGTTTTATACTGAATGTTAGTAAACACAGACTCATGGCTATTCAAGGTGCTGAGAATAAGAGACAATTGAGAGCTTAGCCCTAAACTGGACATCTATATCATCCCCCCTTCCAAGGCTCAGGGAACATCATAAAAGAGGGGTAGAAAGAATATAAGAAAGAGCCAGGTGATAGGGAGGAAGGCTGTGAAATACTATCATCTGGACATGTCGTGGCCATCCTAACTAAAATTTCACAAGAGCTGTGGAATGCCTGCACTGGGCCTGCACAAAACTGGGCCTGTCAACATTCAGTCATGGAGTCGGAAAGGTTCATGAGGCACTATCCATCCCCAGAGAACTACTGGCTAACCATGAGTGATGAAGAAAGGGAGTCACTGTCTTAGGTCGTGTAACAACTGGTGAGTCCCCATGCTCCAGTGGCTAGTTCCACATCCAACTCACACAGATGTCCCTGGTTAAACTCAATGGGTGACAAAATGAAAACAAAACAAAAAGACATAAAGTGGGAAGAGGACTGATAAGAGGCATGACAAGGAAGAGAGGGGAATAAGAGAAGATACGGTATAATCAGAAAGTATTATGTACATATATGAAATTTCCAAAGAATACATTTTTAAAATTATACTTTAGCATCAAAAACCTGAAATACTTAATAAATTCAGGTTGCCAAGATGGCTCGGTAGAGAAAAGCACTTGCCTGGAACCCAGAGAGGAAGCAGACACCTAAGTCTCAAAAGTTGTCCTCTCACCCCCACACACAAACCATGGCACATGCACACTATGTGCATGCAAACACACAATAATAATTAATAAAATAAATATTTAAAAAATAATAAATTTGACCAAAATTTTAAAATTGTACACTGAAAACTACAGATCATTGTTGGAAGGAACTAAAGAAGACCTAAATAAATGGAGACCTATTCTATGTCAATGTATCAGGCTTACTGGTAACATGACAATATTTATCTAGAGATCCAATGAATTACTCTCAAGACCTTGTTTGTTTGATATTGACATGATGATTCCAAAATCCAGATGAAAACACAAAGAACACAGAAACAATGTTAAAACAAGTCAAAACAATGTTTAAAAAAAAAAAAGCTGCTTCATTTCCCAACTTCAAAAGTTACTACAAAGCTACAAAAATCAAAACTGTGGATTTTGGCATAAAGATATATAGATAAATAGAACAGAAAAGTCTAGAAATAAACCTTTATGTTAATGATGAATTAATTTTTGGCAAGAGTGCCAACAGAATTCAATAAGGAAACAAATCTTTTTAGCAAATGGTGCTAGGAAACTATATCATACACAAGAGAATGAAATTGGAGACCTATTTCACATAACATAAAATTAACTCAAAATAAATCAAAAATAAAGTTAAAACCCAAACTACAAAACTGTTGGACAAAACACAGAAGTAATTTTCATGATCTTCATTGGTAGGCAGTGGTTTCATTAGATGTGACTAGCAGCAAAAGAAAAGAAAATACATTAGGCTTCATTAAAAATCAAAACCTTTGTGGCACCAACGTCAGGTGCTATGCAGGCTGCTGGGGGAGAAAAGTCATCAATAATCTTACCCAGTTGTGAACCTAAGAGCTACTACAAACCTGCCAGACAAGATATACTCACTGGTGGAATCATGGCATGACTGGTTTGGGAGTAACTGCTTTCTGACAGAATTTGAAGCCCAGCCCACTAGAGGAAATTCATGCCTAGTCCTGTAAACCCAGTCAAAAGTCCATGGCTGAGGTCAGAAGCCCTAGGGAGAAACCTACTATTGTTTTGCTAATGGGGCATGGTACCAAACTGCCTTCTAAATATTTATGTTTATGTTCATAGATGAGTGCTCCTTTTAGCCTTGATCAGAGAAGCCTGTGTTTGTAGTAGACAATGATTAAAGAAGACACACATAGGTGGTCCAAGTGCTCAGAAGAAGTAATTGTTGAGTGCTCAGCCCTAAACAGTACATCTACATCACCCTCCTCCAGGGAACATCAAAGAGGAGGAGAAAGAAAGACTGTAAGATCCAGAAGATGGTAAGAAGTGCTGTGAAACTGTATTCTAGACATAACATGACTGATATGCCCATAAATTCAGTGGCTGCACAAGGCTGGATCCATCAATATTCTTTCATGAATGACAGGAGGGTTTCTAAGGCTCTGCCCCTCCCTGAGGAGCTATAAGTACTTACTGGTTGCTGAGGGAGGGGAGTCACATTTCTCAGTGGTATAGCTAGTGGTAAATTGCCATTGCTCAAGTAAATATCCCCCATTCATGCTCATAAAGGCAACCTTAACTAAATGTAGTGGGGCACAAAAAAAGAAAAACAAAGGTAGGAGGGAGACTTGCTGGGAAGGTGTTCAACTGGAGAATAATTGGGGAAGGGGAATATGATCAAACTATCAAAGTATATTAACATGTATGTATGAAACTATGAAAGAACAAATTTTTTTGTCTTATTAAGACAGGGTCTCCCTGTAGCCCCAGCTGACCTGGAGCTCACTATGTAGACCAGGCTGGTCTTGAACTCATAGAGATCCACCTGCCTCTGCTGCCCAAGTGTTGGGATTAAAGACATGCACCACAACAACCCGCAAAAATTAATAAATTTTTAAAAAGGAAAACCAAACTAAAAGTTTGGGCTAAAAGTTCACAACAAACTTTTATGTACCAAAGGTCATCATCAAGAAAGTGAAGAGCCAGGTATGATGGCTCACACCTTTAATCCCAGCACTCGGGAGGCAGAGGCAAACAGATCTCTATGGTATGGAGGTCAGCCTGGTCTACATAGCCTACATAGCCAGTTCCAAGCTAGCTGGGGCTACAGAAGAACCTGTCTTAAAAAAAAAAAAAAAAATATATATATAT
>NW_008354281.1:6504488-6505343 GCF_000622305.1 Nannospalax galili
GAGGAGGAGGAGGAGGAGGAGGAGGAGGAGGATCTGTAGCTAGGAAAGGCACTTGCATGAATCTTGATCCCCAGGCCCATGCAAGTTGCCCTCTGACACACACACACCATGGCACATGCACACCCCTAAACACAAACAAATAAATGAAATAAAAAAGAAATGTACAGACAATTCACTAGGGCAGAAAACATAACAAATCATCTGATAAAGGAATCCAATGCAAATTATGTAACTTACAACTCAATAAATAGATGCTACATCATTCCTCTCATAGCATCTCCATCTTCCCATCAAAGCCCCTGCCCCACTGGCACCAATGTGCATCCTTCTGTCCACCTCTGCCTCTCCAATCCAGTAGCCTTTTAGACTTGAGTCTCTCTGCAATCCACAATCAAGGTCTTGTGGGTGACATCATTCTGGGGACTTTATCAGGCAGACCCTGACTGGCTCAGAGTCAAGAAGGACATCTTATATACCCTCACCCCAGCTCCAGGAAGAGAGGGAGGGAGGGAATGAGGGAAAGAGAGAGGGAGGAGGGAGGGAGGGAGGGAGGGGGAGGGAGGGAGCATTTGAAACTAGGTGAAGCATTTGAACAGTTATTTTTCTAAATATGAAAATAGTCAATGAGGGGCTGGAGAAATGGCTCACTGGTTAAGAGCACTGACTGCTCTTGCAGAGGACCGGGGTTCGATTCCCAGCACCCACATGGCGGCTATGAACTGTCCTTAACTCCAGTTCCAGGGGAATCCAAAGACCTCTTCTGACCTCCACGGCATTGCACGATACGGGTGAACTCACATACATGCAGGCAATACACTCATACACATAAAATAAAAATAATACTAATAAAATATT
>NW_008354281.1:6511802-6537667 GCF_000622305.1 Nannospalax galili
GCTGGAGAGATGGCTCAGTGGTTAAGAGCACTGACTGCTCTTGCAGAGGACTGGGGTTCAGTTCCCAGCACCCACATGGCAGATACAAACTGTCCTTAACTCCAGTTCCAGGGGAATCCGAAGCTCTCTTCTGACCTCTGCGGCATTACATGACGTGGGTGAACTCACATACATGCAGGCAATACACTCATACACATAAAATAAAAATAATACTAATAAAATATTTTTTAAAAAAGAAAATAGTCAATGAACACATGGAAAGATGCTTAATGTCATTAGTCACTTGGGAAATGCACATCAAAACCACAATGAGATACCACTTCATATACATTAGGGTGCAAATAATTAAAAAGAAAGACAACATCAAGTGTTGGGAAAGATATGAAGAAATTAAAACCTTCACACATTACTGAGAGGGATAGAAAACACAATTCAGTTGTATTGGAAAGTTTGCAAGTTCTTCAAAAAAATTAAGGTTACCTTATCACCCAGAGATTTTACTCCTAGGTACATATATGCTCTAGAAAAATGGAAATACACCTTCACATAAAGCTTATATATGAATGTTCATAGTACCATTATTATAGCCCAAAAGTGCAAATAATTCAAATGTCCATAAACTAATCAGTGGGTGGAATATCCATACAATGGAACATTATTCATCATTTAGAAAAAGGCAAAACCATACATGTTATAACATGGATGAATCTTAGAAACATTACTGTAAATGAAGGGAGTCATAAAGACCATACATTATAAGATTCTACAGAAGGGATATTAAGAATGACGCCTTAACTTGTACAGGGTTTACTTTAGGGTTGATGAAAATGTTTGATTACTAGACAGTAATGCTGGCTGCACAACTCCAAATATACCAAATGACAGTGAATTCTGCACTTTAAATAATTGAAGTGGTAAAAATTCGGATGTACATTCTACAATAATAAAAAAGAAATGAGGGAGCTGGAGATATAGCTTAGTGGTTAAGAGTACTGGCTGCTCTTGCAGAGAACCCAGGTTCAGTTCCCAGAACCCAAATGGCAGCTAACAACCTTCTGTAACTCCAGTCCAGGGATCAGACACCTTCTTCTGGCCTTCATGGGCATTACATGACATGGGTGTACTTACATACATGCAGGCAAAACTCTCATACACATAAAAACAAATCGAAAAAAAGTTTTTAAGGGAGTGAAATACTGATATAAGTTACAATGCAGGTGACCCTTGAAAACATCATGCTGTATGATAAAAGCCAGTTTCAAAAGATGACAGTATATGAGCCAGCCCTGGTGGCACACACACCTGTAACCCCAGCTCCTTGAGAGGCTAAGGCAAGAGGATTGCAATATCAAGGCCTGGCCTACAGCAAGAATTCAAAGTCAAAGTCAGCTTAGGTTAACCTGGAGAGCCTATCTCAAAATTAAAAATTAAAAATGGACTGGGAATATAGTTCAGTGGCAGAGCGCTTACCTAACGTGTAAGGCTCTATGTTCAGTCTTAAGTACTGAAATAAAATTATATAATTTTACTTACATGAAACATCCAGAATTAGCAAATCAATAGAAAGCTTATTAGTGTTTGCAATGGATTGAGGGGAGGGGGAATAAGTGCCAAGTATACGGGGCTTCTTTTAGAGGACATGAAAATATTCTAAAAGTAGATTGTGGTTCTGTCTGCGCAACCTAAGATACTATAAAGCACTGATTTGTGAACTTTGAAAGGTTGAATTATATGGTATATAAATTACACCTCAATGAAAGTATTATGTACATGTGTGTGTGTAAGAAAGAAAGAGAACTTAGAAAACCAAGTCACAAGAAAGCCATGAAAGTTTTAAGAAAATGACAAAAAGTTTAAAGTACCCTTAAAACAACTAGGAAAGAGAACCTTCTTCTCTGATGCTCTGTAGTTCTACACCAAAGGCCTAATAGTGAAACTGGGATTCTTCACCATTAATTAAAATGTGATACTCATTCTCAACTTGCTAATTTTAAAGCTAAATATTTTATAGTTCTATAGGATCAAAATATTTGCCAAAAAAACTAAAGAACACAAAATCAGAATCAAGATTTTCCTCCCTCCTCCTTCTTCTTTATGACCTTTGCATCTAATAAAGGCCACTGGAGTGAAAGAGTTGTATGAATTTATTCTGTCTCTAACCAGTACACTGATTGGATATGGTTCCTCAGCCTAGGTATAAATACTAATGAGAAATGATGAACTTCTGTAAAAAATATGGCTTTAGCTCATATGTCTGTCAAGTTTCAGATGGCAACCCAAGTATGACCCAGAGAAACCCCAAATGAGGTTTCTCTATAGGTGTGGCTAAAATGTGAGATTGTGTTGTCTTGTAACATTTAGTCTCACTCTCATTCTTACAAATACATGACCATGCCTAACAGCCAATCCCTAAACTCTGATAACACCAAGGACAGTACAGCTAGAATAAACTGATAGTCCCTTACAATACTTTAGAGGAGACAATATTAATCCTAAAGCATGTGGTATCTGATGTGTTTATTTCAAAATTTCCTTAAGTGTCAGAGGTCTACACTAGTAGTAAAGCACTTGCCTAGTATACAGAGCTCTTGAGTATGAGTCCCAGTACCTCCCCAAAATAATTTAATTTTTTTTCAACCAGTCACTTGAACCTGGCATGATAATGCATGTGTGTAATCCCAACACTTGGAAGGATGGGACAGTAAGATCACACACTTCACACACTTGGACCCAGCCTAGACCACAAAGAAAACACTGTTCCCCACCCCCACCCCCACCTCCAAAAATTAAAATCAGTTCATTTTTCTTGCAATCACTCTTCATATAAACAAACTGGAGATGAATTGACTGAATCGATTAACTTCAGCACACATTAACAAAAGCTAGGTTTCTTTCCCATGCAGGAGCATTAGGATCTGGAGTATGCAAGGAACTTTGATGCTGCAGTGTAACAGTACAGACTGTGTTTTCAGGCTATTAACAACAAAGGGCTGAAAATCAGATGTGTCCATATGAACACCTTGAGTAACTACATTAGTTTCTTTCCCCACAGATGTGACAAGATGCCTGACAAAAGCAAGGAAAGGAAAGGTTTATTTCAGCTCAGAGAAAAAGGAAAAGGGTGCAGTCCATCACAGTGAAGAAATCATGGCAGCAGAAACTTGAGGCAGCTGGTCATGTTGCATCCAGTCAGGAAGCAAAGAATGAGTGCTTTTTATTCTGTCTGGGACCCCAGCTCACAGAAAGGCATTCTGGGTGATTCTTCTCACCTCAATTAACCTAATCTAGATAATCCCTCACAGACATGCCCCGAGGTTTCTTGTCTCTTCAGTAACTCTGGATCCCATCAAGGTAGCAATAATTATTCATCATCCCAGTAATCTGTTTAGGTAGGCATTAACTCATGTCTGTAGCTGTCAAGAAGCTAATATTTATTAGCTGAAGATATAAGAGAAACATTATATCTTCCTTTTGTTTTGTTGTGGCTGTTGTGATGTTGTGCGGCATGTGTAGATTGCCTCAGGGAAATGTCTCCCAATGGATCAGAGGTGGTAATTTGTTTATGTACCTCTTGGTTCCACCATAGTCATGAGACAAATTATTTTAATTATTACGGAAACATAAATCAGAAGCCAACACATAGCAAATGAACTGTATACCAAATGTTAAAGTAGTCATCACTAAGAAAAAGAGGTAGTTCTTTCATAGGTCTAATTTTCCAAATTGATACATTGAGAATGTGTTCTGAATTTTAAAATTTGGAATTCCTATCCTTTTTATCTATTCAGATCAAAAGTATCTAAAATAAAGTGTATAAAACTGCTCTTGTAAAGACTATAGCAGATTGCTATCTTTAAACATGAACAACTGAGTCTGGCATGGTGGCACAAGCCTTTGAGTCCAGCACTCAGGAGGCAGAGGTAGGCGGATCTTTGTGAGGCCAGGCTCCTCTACATATTTCCAGGCCAGTTGTGGCTAAGGGATGGGGATAGATAGACAGATAGATGATAGATAGATGATGATGATGATATAGATGATAGATAGATAGATAGATAGATAGATAGATAGATAGATAGATAGATAGATAGATAGATATAGGAGATAGATAGATAATAGATAGATACATACACACATAGATGATAGAATATAGATGATAGAGAGATGATAGATAGATAGATAGATAGATAGATAGATAGATAGATAGATAGATAGATAGATAGATAGATAGATAGATAGATAGATAGATAGATAGATAGATAGATAGATAGATAGATAGATAGATAGATAGATAGATAGATAGATAGATAGATAGATAGATAGATAGATAGATAGAGATAGATAGATGATAGATAATAGATAGATACATACACACATAATGGATGGATGGATGGATGGATGGATGGATGGATGGATGGATGGACAGATGGATGCATAGATGACAGATAGGATAATCTCTATTCAAGATCTATATATTTCAAAATTTTGATCACGAAGGAAAAAAATGGCAGGAAGCTGCACTCTGTCAGACTAAACCTGATGGTAAAAAGTTCAGGACCAACTATTTGGAACAGCTGCAACTGAGTCAACAATCTTTGTCAAAGAACACTTAAGATACAGGCAGCAATTTTAGCTGCTGTTTTGCTTTCTTTGGTCTCTAGCTTTCAGGTTTTGTTGTTTGCAAACAATCAGTCAAATTGTTAACAATGCCAATTAGACATAAAGAGAGTATCAATAAATAAGAATATAACCACAAAACAACATGAATATGCTGCCTGGGCTTCCTTTTATCAATAAACTGTAAGAAATTCTTAATACTGACATTTTGAAATATAAAACACACCTTAAATTTTGAATGATTGCATAATCTGTTTGTGAATAGTCTCTAGGCCCTCAGATACTGACTGGTAGTCTAATTACTAGCTTTCCATCTCTCTTTACTCAACCAGTAAGTGTAATTAAAAGTTTGAAACTGTATATTCAGCAAGATTCAAAATTTTACTTAAATTTTGATTTCCAAGTACATTCCCTTCTGAAGACTATATGTATGAAGGTCATATGTATCGGTTTCTAAGATTTTAGCAGAGTAACAGCATTAAACTTAAAACTTCCATCAACTAAGCACTAATTCTAATAAAGAATTTATGTTGTAAAGAAGCTGGAGGGCACTGCCCAATGCCCAGGGCTGAGGGAGACCACAACCACCCCTGCAGCTGAGACTTTGGGGAGGGACCCCCTGTGATGGGAGTCTCTGAAAAACCCATGAAAACTCTCAGACCAGATTCAGACACCTGCCTAGCCCACAATAAAAAAGGCCTTGCCTGGACAGGTCCACCCTCCACCCACCTCACCCCCTCAAGAACTTGAGGAGCAGGCAGTGAAGAAATGGACAGGACATCAGCCACACCCACTTCCTACTGGAAAATACTAAACCCAAGTAGCCAAGAGGAAAAGTAATGAAGAATCTCTCCGACAGGATATTTTAATTATGGGAGAGGCTGTGTTTGTGACTTTGAGGGCCTGTAAGACTATCTCTTGGGGCTGGGGATATAGCTCAGTAATAAAGCATTTGCCTGGTATATATAAGGCTCTGGATTCTATTTCCAGAACCACATCTAAAAGAAAAAAATTAAAAACCTCATCTAAAAAAAATTAAATAAAGTAAATAAAATTTTAAAAAAGAATTTATGTTGATAGACAGTTCATGGGTATCTCCTGTTCATGCATCTTTTGTGAGCAGAGACTTCTCATTGTTCTGGATATTCAATATCTACTTGCTTAGCAATTTTCAAACATACAATATATTCTTTTTAAATATTTTATGTTATTTTTATGTGTCTGGGTGTTTTGCCTGCAAATATCTAAGTGCACCCACGTCAAGCAGTGTCTGTGGAGGCCAGAAGAGGGCATCAGATCCCCTGGAATTGGAGTGAGACAGTTACTAGCTACCACGTGAGTGCTGGGAACCAACCTGGGTCCTCTGGAAGAGCAGCCAGTGCTCTTAACCACTGACCCATCTCTCCAGGCCTTGAAGACTCAACTTCAACTTTTTTTTTTTTTTTTTTTTTTTTTTGGTCTTTTTGAGACAGGGTCTCCCTGTAGCCCCAGCTGACCTGGAACTCGATATGTAGACCAGGCTGGCCTCAAACTCACAGAGATCCGATCCGCCTGCCTCTGCCTCCCAAGTGCAGGGATTAAAGGCTTGCGCCACCACGCCCGGCTACTTCAACTATTTTTAAGACTCCATATATAAGTGATATCATGCAGTACCTGTCTTCCTGTGCTTAGTTTATTTCATTTAACATAGTGTCCCCAGGCTCACTGACCATTGACACTGTCACAATAACAAGAGTTCCTTTTTTTTGGGGGGGGGGGTCTTTTTGAGACAGGGTCTCAACAGTCCAGTGTTTCTATGCTACATAATCTCTATCTAGTCATACACCAATGGACACTTAAGATCTCATATCCTGCCTACTAAGAATAATTTTCCAAGGAACATGGAAGTATAGGTATCTCTTCAACATATTTATCTCATACCCTGGAAACCAGAAGTAGGATTGCTAGATCATGTAAGTAGTTCTCTTTTTAGTCTTTTGAGGATCTGCCAAACTATTTTCACAATGGAATACTTACACTCCCATCAACAGTATTTAAAAGTAGTTTTTCCTCCTCATTCTCTCCAAAATTTACCTTTCATCTTTCTGGTTACAGCTATTCCAACAGTTGTAAGGTAATATGCCTTGGGGATGTAATTTGTACTCCTTGATAATTAGTAATATTGAGCATTTTTATGTACTTAGGCTTTGTATGTCTTTTAGACAAAAATCTACTTATGTTCTTTATCCATTTTTATCTATTTTTAATTAACTTACTTGTTTTCTTGCTATTATATTTTGGGTCCTTCATAAGTTTTCCCTATCAAGCCCTTGTCAGAGCAGTTTGCAAACCCTTTCTCCAAGTCAATGTATCATCTCTTCACTCCAGTGTTTCTCTTCCTGTGCATAGGCTTTTAGTTTCAAATAATCCCATCTGTCTACTTTAGATGTTATTGCCTGTGCTTTAAGAGTACTAGCAAATACACACACATATGTACATGTGTGTGTGTATGTGTGTGTGTGTGTGTGTTCTCTAGATCAATGCCAAGAAACTCTTCCCCTGTGTTTTGTACTTATAAGTTTTAGTTTGGGGCCTTAACATTTATTGAGTCAAAAGCAATGGGGCCAAATAAACAAGACCTGAAAACTCCAAAATTCTGAACCAAATAATCTTTCCTACATTCAGCTAGCACAGATAATTGCTACAGTAATTAGAAGCTGACATAACTGTCTAATTTAAATTTTATATGCAAAAGAGTCCATTAAGGTTAAGTATTATAAACTGATTTCATGGATATTAAAACTGTGACTTAGAGAAATAAGACAAAGATCATGTCTTGTTCATCTTTGTATCCTCACTGTCTGATAAAAATGTCACATAATGAACAAAGCTTGATGAATAGATTGGTGAATTAATTTAAATTGATAATTTTTGTTTCGTAGTCATCAACTTTTGAGGCTTTCTTTTTGTATATTTCTTTTTATCTTGTTTTAAGCTTTACACACCATAAATGGACATTACCAAAATCTGACCAGAGCTAGAGACACAGCTCAGGGGCAGAGCACTTGCCTAGCATGCACAATATAAAATAAACAAAAATGTTTGCCCAATATACATCTTAATATATACTTACCTTGTGTGTTTTTTTCTTCAGTCTGTGGAGAACGGCTATGGTCTTCTCTACCATAAAGTACATTTTAAAAATATTTAAAATAGAGACTGCCTCAGTGGTTTAAGAGTACTGACTGCTCTTGCAGAGGACATGGGTTTGGTTCCCAGGACCCACATGGCAGCAAACAACTGTCAGTAACTCCAGTTCTAGGGAATATGATGCCCTCTTCTGACCTCTACAGGCACTTCATGACACAGATACACTTACATATATGCACGTACAACACATACACATAAAATTAAAAATATAAAACAAATAAAACAATTTTTTAATTTAAAAATAAATTTTACTTTTTTTTTCTTTTGTAACTATATTTGATACCAAACCCAAAGAAGTGCCCCTTGTGTGCTGTTGCTGGAAAACAATCAAGAGAACTTCTTCCCAGAACTTGAAAATGAAAATAAGTTATGGGGCTATCTCTGTAGTTCCACTCCAAGAAAAAGTTTAGTCCAAACATAAATGAACACCCAAACAAAACTGAAGTCCAAGGTGACCCAAAATACCGTTTTCTCATTGGCTTTTCCTACTTTTCTAAACTCTCTACTTGTGTCAGCTGTATCAAGAGAGCACCAGTATTAAAGAAGGATATTCTCAGCGCCTTTTTACTGTTTCTGTATTTGTTTGTGTTAACACAATAAACACAGCTCTCACTTCAGTGAGGACAAGAAACAGTTTATTCTGGAGCCAAAAAGGAGTAATATGTTCTGGGAAAACAGATTTAGGTCACCACAAATTCCACATTCTAACACAGCAACTGTTTCCTAAAGTTTTCTTAGTAACAGAACAAGAAAAGTCATAAATCAAGACTCTTTTAAATACATTGATGGAAACATCAGGTGGATTAGAGTGAAGCATGGAAATTTCTACTATCAATCTCAGATGCTATCTGATGACATTCTTAGCTTCTGGATTGGTGGAAGCTAGTTGTCTCCAAGTTAATACATTATAAAAGGTATCAAACTGATAGTCAGGATGTTAGGTCAGACACAAAATAAGGGGGCTAAAGATTGTCTAGGACAAATTGTAATTAGGCTCTGTACCTGCAAAATTCCAACAACCCTTCCCTTGTAAGAGGTTTGGTGTAAGGTGTGGCTGTTTTCCAGGAACTTTCATTCACATTCACATTCACATTCATTTAACTGGTTTTCTTTTCCTGAATAGCATACTATTTTACATATGTAGTATATTTTCTTTATCCAATCCTGTATAAATGACACTTGAGTTGACTCAATTTTTTTTTCCTTTTCTGTCCCCTTCCTTTTTTTCAGTTTGTTTTATTGAATTTTTGTGTCTTTCATACAGAACATATTGGCAACTGATTGTTGCTAGGTGAAAAAAAAAAAGCTGATCTTCCTAAAACAAGGACTCTACATAGGCTGATTAGACCTCAGTGGATGGACTTGCGTGGGAAACGTCTGGGGACACTGATACAGTGGGCCTAAACAGGGATGACAGAGTATATGGGCTTCGGCGGGGGGAGGCTGTGGGAGGGTGCTGGTGGGGTCAGGGGTATAAAGATGATTAAGATTGCTTAACTGGGGGCTGGAGAGATGGCTCAGCAGTTAAGAACACTGGTTGTTCTTGCAGAAGATGCGGGTTCAAATCCCAGTACCCACATGGCAGCTAACAACTGTCCCAACTCCAGTCCCAGGAGATCCAACAGTCTCTTCTGTCCTCTGCAGGCATTGCATGATACAGGTGCATTTACCTACATGCAAGCAATACACACATACACATAAAATAAAAATAATTTAAAAAAAAAAAAGATTGTTTAACTGGTTTTGCTTTGCTTTTTCTTTTGCAATTCTGGGAACCAAACCCAGGACCTTGCACAAGCCGAAACTGCTCTACAAGTGAGCTACAGCCCAAGTCTCTGATTTAGTAGGACAGGTCTCACTGTGCAGCTCAGGTTAGCCTGGAACACACTAAGTAGCCTAGATGGGTTCAAACTCGAAATCCCCCTGCATCTGCCTCTGGAGTCCTAAGATGCTGGGATTACAGACATGTGTCATAATGTCCAGCTTTAGCTTTTAATATACTACTTACTACTATGAATTACTTGATCTTCAAGTGCTTGTGCCCCTCTTATTGGCTATCAGACTACAGAAAGAATGGACCCAAAGGAATTGGAATTTCCCCGGGAATCGCATGCTTAGGGAGGGGAAAACTGAAGTCCTGGTGCCAGCCAGAAGAGGAACTTGTCTTCAGTGTGTCTGTCTTATCAAAACATCTTTCAGGACAGACTGGACACAGCCAATGATGGGTTAGACCAGGACCACATACCTATTGCCCTCTATTTAACCCTAACCCTCATGTCAGTATCCCACTGACCTCTTGTTCCTCTTCCTAATGTGGCCACATTGAATAAATCCTCTTTATCTGCTTTTCACTATTACTTGTCTCTTTAACTGACATATTGAGAATGGGCAGAAAAGCCTAGCTTTCTTAGGTCTTCCATAGCGCACACCTTTAATCCCAGCACTCGGGAGGCGGAGGCAGGCGGATCTCTGTGAGTTCAAGACCAGCCTGGTCTACATAGTGAGTTCCAGGGCAGCTGGGGCTACAGGGAGACCCTGTCTCAAAAAGATTAAAAAAAAAAACTCTAGTAACAATTTAATAAAAATAATACACATAAAGCACAATCTCTGTTGCTCTATAAATTTTAATCCCTTCTGAACTTCTTATCTCATTTCATCTTTTCCTTTTCATTCTATGCTTAGAGTATTCAGGAGCTTATGAAAGGTGAGTCCTTCTCATGTTGTCATATTGAACTACTTGAAAGCCTAACCGATCACCCATTGCTAAACCTATCATTAATCAAAATGAATCTGATTATTGCCTTACTGTTTGGCAAGAAGTGAAGGTAAGGAAGCAGACCAGATGGCCCAAGTTTATCACTGGCTCCTGGAGCCTAGCCAAAAGCTAATGTTGAATTCTGGCAAACCTATGTTGGTACTAAAAGCAATTCATTTGACTGTAATCAACTCAATAATGAGGTTAAACAAAGCAATATTAAAATCCTGCTGATACATTTGAGCCTGGTCTGCCACTTAAAAAATGAATAATTCTATTTCCCAACAATAATTATGATATTTTCTAAAGTGAGAGTTGAAAATTTAGAATATGGACAAATACATGAATTTTCTATCATTGTAGCCCATTATTAAGCAATGTAGAAATAATTAAGAACTGATAGCCTGTACAGCAAGCAAGGTGGAAGCACTGTAGTACCAATCCACACACTGTCCTGCTAGTCTAATCCCTACTACAGATAATTCTCATGCAGTTAGGATAAAATCTGATGACAGAAAAGAGTTCTGATATTCAGAGCGGATGATAAAAATGCTCTGAATTCTACCCACGATTTAGAGTTGTTTCTGATTGGTCCACACTTCACAAAGTTACCAAAAATGTGACAATGCTGAAAAGAACCATATGTAATTTCACATAGTTACAAATAATTTGGAGTTGTAGAACTAGCTCAGGGGTTAAGAGCACTAGCTGCACTTGCAGAGCACCCAGGTTAAGTTCCCAGCACCCACACTGCAGCCAATAACCATCCCTAATTCCAGTTCCAGTGGATTCAGTATCCTCTTCTGGTCTCTTTGGGCACTGCATGCACAGGGTACACTTACATGCAGGCAAAATACTCATACACATAAAAGAAAAATAAATAAATTTGTTACAAATAATTTATATACAAAGCTTTCTTTAAAAATTATTTTATGCAGAAGGGGCAACAGTAAATTGGAATTTCAACAAAAGATAATTTTTTTCTTGATTATTTAAAGTAGAAAAGCAACTCTTTATTTGGTAAAGTGAATGAAGGGCTGATAAACATTACTTTTCTCTGTACAGGGCCTAATGGTAAATATTTTCATTGTTGTGGGGTCAAAAGTCAAAGTTAAGGATGCTATATAATTCTAACATTTCACAAAACTCTATTTTTATTATTTTTTTGAGACAGTAGCCAAGGCTGGCCCTTGAACTCCTGATCCTCCTGCTTCCACCTTCCAAGAGCTAGGATTAATCTACAAAATTTTATTGACAAAACTCAAATAATTATTGCATGTAAAAGTAATGCATATTTACAGGTATACTGGAATTCTTTAAGAGTATATAATATTTCTTTAACTGAAATTCAAAGCCAGTGTTCCAAATCATCCAAATCAATTGTTCATCCGTTAATCGATAAAAGGAGCTTATGTATTTTACTTTAGAAATGTCTTTCACACAAATAGGAAATACTAGATCTTGGTATCAATCCATTACTCACACACACACATGCGCACACACAAACATACATGTATAGCATGTATGTTTGTGTGTATTGGGGGGTATTCATATACACATGTACCTGTGGAAGCCACAGGTCAACATCAACTGCTTTCCTCTATTGTTCTCCACCTTATTTTTTTACTTATTTTTATTTTATGTGTATAAGTGTTCTGCCTTCACGTATGTTAAGTGCACCATGTGCATTCAATGCCCTCAGAGGCCAGAATAGGGCATTGGATACCCTGGAACTGAAGTTTCAGACAGTTGTTAGCCACCATATGAGTGCTGGGATCCGAACCTGGAGCAGCCAGTGCTCTTAACTGCTGAGTCAAATCTCCAGTCACTATCCATCTTTTCTTTCAATACATACTTTTATTGACTTTTTGTGTACTTCATACAATACATACCAATCATATTTAGACTTCCTTCCCTATCTTTACCCCCTGTAGCCTCCCTCCCCCGGGTTTCACGCACTCTGTCATGTATGTTGACATCTACCAAGTTTGTATCCCCAGATGTCCCTCAGTGTGAGTTTATCCACCAGAGCCTGTTCAGCCTATTTAGAGTCACTCCTTTAAAGAATATCAACTCTCCTTCGCCCAGCAGTGATCACAGGCCAATAGTTCCTCCACTAAGGGTAGAGCTTCTTGCCCATTTCCCCACTTCTATGCTGGGTTTTTGCCTGGCTTGAATTTGCATGGGTCTTGTGCTGTCACCATTGCTGTAAGTTCATATGAGCAAGTTCCCAGAAGCTTGAAAAACTGTTTTCTTGCGGTCATCCACCACCTCTGGCTCTTCTAATCTTTCTGCCCCTTCTTCCATAATGTCCCTGAGCCCTTGGTGGGTGAGATTTAATATAGGAGTCCTATCCAGGGACACACACTCTGCAGTCTTTTATTCTGGCCAGTTGAGGCTTTCTATGTTAATCACCCTCTGTTGCATGACAAAGCTTCACCAAATACACATGGCTGGAGAGGTCATAGATTCTAGAAAAAACTCTACATCTGTCACATCCCAAGACAAATGTAATTTCTTATTACATGCTAAATATATATCCTTATATTTACAGACATACCTATTACCATTCATCAAAGAAGTTTCTTTTTGCAACAGATAGAAAATATTACCGAGTTCCACAACTGGTCAAACACAGAAATAAGTGTCTGTGAGATGACCAGCCTTAAATTACACATCTACAGTGGAACTTCTACACTTAAGGCTCACGGATAAGATCTCTCACTGAAACTGAGCTCACTGACTGGCTAGACTGGCTGGCCAGCCAGCCTTTGAGAGCCTCCTGTCTCATCCTTCCTATTACTAAATTATAGGCATATACTACCATGCCCAGCTTTTCATAAGGATACTAGAGATAGAGCTCAGGTCCCCATGTTTGCACAGCAAACACTTTACTGACACTCATCACTCCAGCTTCCAAGAATATATTTTTAATTAATATTTTTGGCTTAGAGGACAAATAGAACTGAATTTAAATTTTCCCTTGGAACTGGCTTTCAGCGTGTCATGACATTGCAGATTACAGTTCAGTGGTAGCTCTTTAATTACAGTTAAATGAATTTTGAAATATTCAAATTTTATTTGCACTTGAATCATCTGTAAATGCTACTGAAATTATACTTTGAGCTTGAAATTATATGCACTAAATTTTGTATGAGAATGAAATTCAGTATGGTTTTTAATTATAGACAGCATGGAAAACACCTTAGGTAGCTTGAAACTATGATTGTATGATTGTTGTGGTTTGAATATGAAATCTCTCCTATAGGCTCATATGTTTGAACACTTAATCCACAGAGTTCCACAACTGGTCAAACATAGAAAGTAAGTGTCTGTGAGATGACCAGCCCTAAGTTACACATCTACAATGGAACCTCTACACCTAAGGCTCACTCTGCTGGTGCTATTTGGGAAGGTTGTTGAATCTTTAAGAGGTAGACTCTTGCTGAAGGATCTGGGTCACTGGGGATGGGCACTGAGGTTTTAAAGCCTGATCCTATGATGGAATGAAACCCCTGGAACTCTAAGGCAGAATAAATCCTTCCTCCCTCAAATTGCTTCTTGTCAGGTATTTTGATTACAGCAACCAGAAAAGTTAACTAATATGGTAATAAATGTTACCTATCTTTGAAGTGACTTCTCCACAGTAAGTAAATTCCATGGGTCAACCTCTAAATTTCACACATAAGCATATTTTTGTCTATGGGTGGAATTTGTAGGATGAACTCAAAACCTTTATCAGTCCTGCAGCAAAAGCAAGCTTGCAACACCTCTGTGCTCTATATCAATGGTTAAGACCATTTTCATAATAAAATTTTGTTTCCTAAGCCACTAGCCTTCTATATGATAAAGTAAGTCACAGTACTCAGCTTCTATCTCTGACTAAAATGCACAGAACTGGCAATGGGTAAGTGTACAAATAGAATGACGTTCACTGTTGGCACTATCAGTTCACAAATACAAGATGATTCCAATAATTTCTGGAGTACATCCTCATAAATAACACAATGAATAATCATGACTTTTAAATGCTTTATAAGCTTCATAAACTTGTTAAACTAATCCTTTCTCTACTCCATACATATTTTAACCCACCTTAGAAGATTCCACATCAAACTACACTGAATTAAGTTTTCCTCAAATTTTTAAAAAAATATTCTTGCCTCTAGTTGTTTCACAGTGATTACTCATGCTATCACCTCAAAGAAAAAACAGATTAAGTTTGATCGTATCCATCAACTCAAGAAACAAGAAAAACCACTGAAAAACCTTATTGCTTTGTTTTTTAATTAACTGTAGTTGGTGTTCATACCACTCTCAAATCTTTGACAACTGCTGTCACGCAAAACAATAGTCTCAAGCATGCTTATTTTCTCTCGATTCACTTTTTTCAGCTACTGAAGTTAAATTAACTTGATTAACTCACCATGATAAATAGATTTCTTTGTTCAACTAACAAATTAATAACCCACTTTGGTTGAAACCTTGTTTCCATTTAATTAATTAATTTATTTATTTTTATTTTATATATATGAGTGTTTTGTCTGCATGAATGTAAGTGCACCTGTGTCAGGCAATGGCTGCAGAGGCCAGAAAAAGTCACTAGATACCCTGATCTGGAGTTAGGGACAGTTGTTAAGTCACCATGTGGGTGCTGGGAAGTGAATCCAAGGCCTCTGCAAGAGCAGCCAGTGCTCTTAACCACTGAGCCCTCTCTCTAGCCTTGTTATTCTCTTTTGTTTTTTAATCTTGGAAAAGAAATTCTGTTATAATGATATATTTCACTTTAAATTTTCTAAGTTCCTTAGTTGAGAATACTGTGATGGATGCTCAACCTGGGAAAATCAGTATACATTATATTCTTTTAGTATAATTATACCATCAAAGGCCAGGCATGGTGGTGCACGCCTTTAATCCCAGCACTTGGGAGGCAGAGGCAGGCGGATCTTTGTGAGTTCAAGGCCAGCCTGGTCTACAGAGTGAGTTCCAGGACAGCTGGGGCTACAGGGAGACCCTGTCTCAAAAAGACAAAAGATAATAATAATTATAGCATCAATAGCATAATAAACTAAGGGCTTTGTCATCTAATTTGGTAACAAAACTGCCCATGCTTAACTGTGCTTTGTTTTCTTATTTTTAATTTATTATCATTGTGTGTGTGCACGAAGGCATGTGTGCCATGATGTACATGTGAGGGTCAGAGAACAGCTCTGTGGAGTTGATTATCTCCTTGCACCATGTGGGAGATCAAACTCACGCCCCCAGTCTGTGCAGCAAAAGCCTTTACCTGCTGAGCCATCTTGCTGACCCTCAACTATGCTTTAAAAGCACATGTGATAGATATCTACTTTCCCTTCTGATAAGTATTCAGTGATGACTGAAAATACATAAACTATGTGTCACAGTGCAGCAAGGATCATGGCACTCAAAATGCTGCTGAATTATAACTGGAACACTGAATTTATAATGGACCAAACAGCTGGTCATGGTCCCAGGTGCATAACTCTGCCATCATAGTGCCAAAGTGGCGCCATATGAGCATGACTTTGTTCCAGTAACATTAGAATTTAAATTCCATATTTTTCATGAATTCTACTGGGGTTTTATTCTTTTTTGGAACTCACAAAGATCCAAAAAACATTAAAGAGCTGGAGAGATGGCTCAGGAGTTAAGAGCACTGACTGCTCTTGCAGAGGACCCGGGTTTGGTTCCCAGCACCCACATGACAGATAACAACTGTCTGTAACTCCAGTTCCAGGGGATTCGAAACCCCCTTCTGACCTCCATGGACACTGCACAACACAGATGCACCTACTTACATGCAGGCAATACTGTCATACACATAAAATAAAAATAAATTAAAAGAAAAAACATTGAAAATGTAAGCCATTCTTAACTCAGAGACTAGATCAGATTTGGCCCATGGGCAATATTTCCTGACTCCCAGCCAAAACTAATCAATGAAGGGAAAAATGGGGAGATGAAAAAAATCCTAGAAAACTTTTTACCTCACTCTTAAGACTATATTCAGATCTACTAAATCTTAATTCTGTGAGGTAATATGTGTGGAATAAAGGATCGTGTTTGAGGACCATTAAAAAAAATCAGAAAATGAAAAAAAAGATGATTTAATTGGGATCATTAACAAAGCTACTTCCTTCAGCTACACCTGGGTGAGCATTTCACCATAACTTAATAAGGAAGAGTTAGAATACCAGAAGCATACAATAATATGTGCATATTACTGTACTTTATTGTACATTTGTGCCTAAATTAACTTCAGTTAATTATTGAACATTATACAGTGTGTCAACTCTGGCTAATTCTTTTTCTTGTCACTATGTGAACTCAAATACAGAGCCCCCTGGGACATTATTAAAGAGAGACTAGAAGAGAAAATAAATAATTAGAAACCAGAATAGAATGCTTTAATGCTCTGCATGGTGGTACACATCTATAATCACAGCACTTTGGAGGTAGAGAGAAGAGGATTAGGAGCTCCATGTCATCCTAGTGAGTTCAAGGCCATCCTGGGATTCGTGAGATCCTGACTCACCCTTACTACCGATGTATAGCCTTTCAGGTCCCAACCCAAAGCCTCGGGGATTTTCCTAGCCATCTCCATATTACTAAACCCTGCATTCCAGACTCCTATTCCATTAGCCCAATTTCAAGAGTGTGTCCAAAACGCTCCTTAATTTCTCAGCATCTTAGCCACCTTTACTGGAAACAGATTCCCCTAGGGGAAAGAAACCTCAAATGCCCAGCTCACCTTTTAGGTTTCCTTCTTCTCCAGGATCTTGTCCCCATAGTCTTCACTGATGTCTTAGCTTTCTGACACTCTCAAACAGATGATTTTTATATTTGATCCAGCTTTTCTAGTTGCTCTCAGTAGAAGGGTTAGTCCAAATTGCCTAATCCACCATCATCAGAAGTGCACCTCTCAATTTTTCTTATCTGTAAAATGAGGATAATAATGACAACTTCCCCAAAGATACTATTAAAAGAGATCAGAGTGCCTATTACATATGAAGTGCATAAGCACCTTCGGTCATGGCTTTGAGTTTCCTACTAATCCAAAACAAGCCTCAAATAATAAGTATCTTATGAACTGTTTGTCTGGTAATCATTCTCTAATTCTCAAAATTTATTTGAGAAACTATTCTCAATTATGCAGTAGTATATTTAGTTTTTAGTTAAGTACAGTTACATAGTAGTTGTCTACCCAGGTATCTGATCTTCCTCTAGCCAAGCATGGACAATTAACCCAAAGAAGACAGATTACCTATCTTCTAATAATATGAACCTGAAGGAACAAATGGTGGTGCTAGTCAATACAAACAGGCAGCACACTAAAGAGGAAATCCACTAGTTTTGCAAAGTTTCTGTCCAGAGCTAATGTTTTAATCTGTCTTTTCCAGGGCGTATTCAATTTTTCTGAGAACTTATATCTAATGAACTTTTAATAAATGTATTTTCTACTCAATTAATTTAACTAAGATTCATTTGTTAGCCTGGAACTCACCATGTAGTCCAGGTTGGCCTGAAACTCTTAGCAATTTTCCTGTCTCGGCCTCCCAAGTGCTGAGATTGAAAGCATGAGCCATCAGGCCTCGCTCCAAGGTCAACTTATGTTTTTGAAGCTAAAATACCATAAATGATACCTCAGAGGAGAATTATCTCATAGGAGTTATTAGCTCCTATAGCTTAATCAGTTCTTCTAACCAAAAAAAAAAAATTGTCTTAGCATTCAGAAAACCTGTCTGAAAAAGGTTTCTCTTCTCCTATATCATTAAAGAATCATATTTTACAGGGCGGGAGAAATGATTTAATGATTAAGAGCACTGGATGGTCTTGCAGAGGACCCTGGTTTGGTTCTCGGCACCCAGGTGGCTGCTAACAACCATCTCTAACTCCAGTTCCAGGAGATCTGATACCCAATTCTGGTCTCTCCTGACCATGCATGGGTTCACTTTATATGTATGCAGGCAAAATACTCAAACACAGAAAATAAAAATAAGTTTTAAAAATAAAAAAGTAAAGAAAAAACTTTTTTAGAATCCTATTTTTCAGCTGCTCCTTGTGCTGATTCTTTGTTGTCTCCAATCCGTTCCTGCCTCCCCACGTCCTCCCTATTTCATAAGTCTAGAACCTCTCAACTACATTTCTAAAACACTCCTTTGGTACCTTGTGTCTAATTATTTTCTGCTACTGGGAAGCACTGCTAAAAACTGGATGTCAAGAGACAGTAAAGAACTTTTTCTTTCTTCTGTCCCTGGTTCCTGCAGGGGCAATGGTAGTATTCCAGGAAGCTCAGGAGAAGATCACTCATGGCCTACAGCTCCAGCAGCAGTAGCAGCACCAGATTACTACCAGGTAAATACTGGCTACTAGGGTTGCAATGAAGTCTGACAGGGGTACAATGGGTACCTGCAGGCTCAAGCTTCCTTTGAGGTAATTCCAATTATCACCAACATGACTATGGCTTCTGAATCAATAAGTGCAGCTCCCAAGGTAGCAGTAGTACTCCAACAACTTTAGCATTATAGTACTTACACACAGTGGTATAACAGCATTTTCCCTTCTTCCTCTGCCAGCCTAGGAATAGTAATGGTTTCCTGCAATTGCTGATCTTTTGAGAAATTCATCATCCATGCTTTTCTTCTTCCACCCTACTTTTGATCATTAATACTTATGTTAATATCTTTGTTTGCTTAAAATATTTAGTGTGATGCATCCATGTCTGTCTTACTCTCTGAAATTGGTGAGCCAGTTCTTCAGAGTCATCATGGAACCCACCCCACCCCCATTTCACCTGTCATTCTTGGTGGTCTTGCAGGTTAAATTGCAGGCAACATGTATATTGTTTTTTTCTTTTATTGTACAGTCAGTACAGTAAAATTTGTTTTTTGAGTTTTGTAACTTGGTAGCATTTTAGATAAGGTTGTGTTTGTACTTTGTGTAGAGTAAAAGAATTGTGTTGAATAAACAATTAGAATGCAAAAAGAATTTAGTGTGCCTTTTGCATTCTTTTTTTAATATTTTATTTATCTTTTTATTTTATGTGTATGAATGTATCACCTGCATGTATATAAGTGTAACTGTATCATGTAATGCCCACAGAGGTTAGAAGAGGGTGTTAAATCCCCTAGAACTGGAGTTATGGATGGTTGTTCACTGCCATGCATGTGCTGGAAACCAAACCCAGGTTCTCTGCAAGAGCAGCCAGTGCTCTTAATCACTGAGCCATCGCTCCAGCCCCGGCTTGTGCAATCTTAAGTACACAACTTGGGTACCATGAAACTTCCTTTTATATTTTGTCATTTTTGTACTTCTTGCCTCTCTCTCTCTCTCTCTCTCTCTCTCTCACACACACACACACACACACACACACACACACACACACTAACTCTTTATATGCTCTTCAATTCCTATTTCTTGGCATATCATATTTATGTCATTATTTTAATGATACTCAGCAAAAGAAGTCTCCAACCATTTTCAATTTAAATAATCAGCAGTTAAAATAAAACAAAAGTTTCTTCAGAAACTCTTTAAAATAAAATTCAATTTTATCATAATTGCTAATACACAGAAAATATTTCCCATAAATTCTATCATAATATACTGCATAAGTCACAGAAATCATCTTGGCCCTAAAGACTCAAGGCCAGAACTTAAAATGTATACCTTTCTTTTTGTGTTTTTTGGGGGGGGCAGTGGGGGATTGAATTTGGGCATTTTTTCGTGGGAGGGGGTTGGGAGAATTGTTTCGTTTTGTTGAGTTTTTGAAATAAGGTCTCACTATGCAGCCCTGGCTGACCAGGAACTCCCCACGTAGACCAGGCTAGCCTTAAACTCATAGAGATCCACCTGCCTCTGCCTCCTAAATGCTGGGATTTACCTGGTATGGCACTACACCCAGCTGTGTGGGGGAATTTTGGTCAGTCCATTGGTCAGTTGGTTAGTTGATTTGGGTATACTGATTTGTTTTGTTGAGAGATGGTCTCAATATGTAATCCTGGATGGCCTACAACTCCCTATATAGACCAAGACGGCCTCAAACTTGTAGCAATGCTCCTGATTCTGTCTCCTGAGTGCTGAGATTTTAGGAGTGTGCCACCATACCCAGCTTGTATGCCTTTCTTTAGATTATATTCCATATATTATTTCAAATGTATAGCACTAACCCACAAGCAAAACAATAAACCTAAGGGTTTGCTAAATAGCATTAAGATAATGTCGAGATACACTAATTCAACCAAAAATGGGGTTTTTTAAACATCTATTTAATTGGGATCACAAACCAAATGTCACATTTGTTCAAAAGTAAACTGCTGTTTGAGCCAGAGTTCTCCTACCTCCCTTACTTCCATTCAAACACTCCCCACCACTACTTCCCTATACACCATGTGGTCTCATCTGCTCCCCTTGAGATTTAGATTAAGAGCCAACTTCTTGCTATACCACGTAAGTCCCTGCGTAATCTAGTCCTTACCTACTGCTCAATCCTCAACTTATCTCATTATTCAAGAAAGATATAAGGAAAATATCTAATAGTCACAAAATAATGCGATACCAACTTAAAACATACATACACACATACACATACACATACACACACACACACACACACACACACACACACACACTTCTTTTCAGTCCTTGGGCAAGACCCTGCTATACATTTATATTCCTCACATACTTTCTTGTTTAATGATCGGTCTCTTCCTCAAGAAGATGTGGAAATCAATCCCATATTCCCAGGCAAATAACAGGTAGCAAGAGAGGCTGGAATATGCAGTTTGAAAAGTAAAATGGATACTGAAGACTCGGGACATCCTCTCCTTTCTCTCTAAGGTAAAGAATAAACCTTCTCCCATGTACTTCTTCTCTCTCACACGTACACATATATATGCATACCATCTTTTTACTGATCATACAAAAATTATTCTAGTTTGTATTCAGGATCAGCTATTAAAATATTTTTAATATTTTTATTATATTTATTCTACATGTATGATTGTATTGCCCACATGTGTGAAAGTGCCATGTAGTGCCTATGGAGGTCAGAAGGCGTATCAGATCCCTGGATCTGGAGTTACAGATGGTTGTTAGTCACCATGGGTGCTGGAATCAAACTCAGGTCCTCTGCAAGAGCAGCCAGTGCTCTTAACCACTGAGTCATCTCTCCAACTCAAATATTTTTAATACAATTCTAAAATTCCCTTTCATTGTAACCTTTTCTTCTAATATGAATCTCTTGAAACTCTTCTTTAAGCATGGTGTGGTGAATTATTAATTATTATTAAGCATGAATTATCTATCCTTCCTTAATTCAGTAATGAGTAACTGTAATCTGTCCAACACTATGCTAAACTCAAAGACTAGCATAGAGCACACACACTTCCTCCCTTCATTCTTCACAAAATGTTGTCAATATCTGAAAACTTGACTTGTTTCAAGGTATTCTGCTCAAGGGCATAACTTTATTAAAAATGTGTGGTTACTGTATTATTATTTGGCATTTGGAAATACATAGTTGATTATTGTTTTTCAAATGTGCTAGGGGTTAAGGAGAGATTAGAGAGTAAGAAAAAAGTAAATTCTCAAAGGAAAACATCATTCACATTTGGTAACAGTATCAAATAGAAAAACCAGGAAGAATATAAGTGCCACCAAGTTCACAGTTCTATCCTGGTCCAGGCCTCCTTATCATCATGCTGGGACACATAAATAGAAACTGCCCTGTCCTTATAACATTATCATTAAGGTACCAAGAATCACAACTATCTTACATGACTAATGCTTTTTTCTTTCTATATTTACTGTATCTTCAGAGGATTTTTTTTTTTTTTTTTTTTTTTTTTTTTTTTTTTTTTTTTCCCCGAAAAGCGGAAATATAGCTAACTGATTCAAGAACTCACTATAGACCCGGTTGGCCTCGAACTCACAAAGATCCACCTGCTTCTGCCTCCCAAGTGCTGGGATTAAAGGTGTGCACCACCACACCTGGCTCAGAGGATTTTTTAAATCATGGAATCACTCTACTCCTTTATGAACCTTTATCACCTAATGCACCTTAGGCTTTCTCTCCTGAGTAGATACAATAAAATTCTTACCCAAATGTTAATATTAATCAGATCTACTGAACCCACATCTGAAGGAACTTCTAAAAATCAATTAAATTCTATTGGAAAAATAATTAAAAAAAAAAAAAAAAAAACCTTCCAGGGCTGGGGATATAGCTCAGTGGTGGAAAATACTTAGATAAGCAGATATAAGGCCCCCAAGCACAGCCAAAAATTTAAAAGCCAATAAGGGGAAAGGAGGAAAAACACTTTACCAAATGATATTACATATTTTCTTTAGGAAGAAGCTGTGTTCGTTTAGGAAAACATCCAATAAGCTACCTCAAAGTTGAAGGAAGAAATGACTGAAATGGGGAAAAATAAAGTTCTTGTAAGTGCAAAAACTAATGGAAAAAGGAAAGAGAGAAACAGAAAGAGAAACAAGGCAAGGAATGAAGTAAACTAATGGCATGGCTATTAAGTGTGCAGAAATGCTCAGAGATCTTTTAAGAACACAAAAGTCTGGTGCCGGCAGGATGGCTCAGTGGGCAAAGGTGCTTTCTCTCAAGCCTGGTGACTTTGATCCCCAGATCAACATAATGGAAGAAGAGAACTGACTTCTTTGAATTGTCCTATAAGCTCCAAGTGCGTGCTGTAGCATGGGTATGACCACACACATACACAATAAATACATAAATTTTAAAGAATGGAAAGTTTGGAAGCTGGAGAGGTGGTTTAGTGGTTAAGAGCACTGGTTGTTCTTCCGAAGGACCCAGGTTCCATTCCAGGTACCTTTATGGTGGCTAACAACCAAACCATCTGTAACTCCAATTCTAGGAGATCCGACACCCTCTTCTGGCTCCCACAGGCATTGCATTTGCATACTGGTTCACTTACATGCAGGCAAAACACTCCTACATATAAAAATTTTAAATAAATAAATAAAATAGGAATGGAAATTTTAATCCAATTGTGAATTACTCACTCTGTGAAAACTGCATCATCACTATCCCTGTATCTCCAGAGAAATACTGCTAATACAGCTGTCAGATAAGCATAAAATTTTTGAATCTGAGAAACAGAGGTGCATTCCACATTTAGCTTGACACCAGAGTAGAGATGAAGATAAAATGAGTAGAAGACTATTGAACACTATTGTTTTATTTTAAGTGACATTTCTGTACTTAAATTTTTTTTAATTTTAATAACTACATGATTAGAAGCATTTCATTACAGTTTTAACATATTCAGTAACACACTCCAGAGCAAAGATACATCTCTTTCAAAAGTGGCTATACAATTTTTAGGTTTGCTGTTGAATTAATACAGTTATACAATATTGAACTCAGTAACCAAGGAAGCGAAGAGAAAACCCACAGAAAAAAAGAGGTCCATTTCATTTTAGAATATGTTGCTCTTTGCAGAAAGACTCATTGTTTTTGCTACTAACACTGAGATGTTGGCACATGCATCTCTAATCTGTATGCATCGGTTTATTACTAGTCATAATCGGTTACACTTGGATTCTTGGCGCCTGTGTATGTCTATAAAGTCATCAGGTGGATTTCAGTGGTAATGTTTATCACCTCTACTAATTAACACAACATAAATTTCCATGCTTCCTCCTCAAATATAATACATTTTTTATTTGTTGATTTTTTTTTGGTGTGTGTATATCACATAGAACATCCCAAACCATCTTGTTCAACTACACACCCACTTCCCAGATGGCACTCCCCGATAGCCTTCCTCCCCTGACTAGAGCCCTTATACTCTGTTATCCCTGCTATTGTCTGCTGTGTTGTTGGCACCCCAGCCATTCCCCACTACTTGTCCATCTGGTGAATCTAGTCAGCCTATCTAGAAGTCTTTGTTTTAGGAAGGTCAACTGTTCATATTAAAATTTTTAACAGAGAGTCAGCCCAGTGAGGAAAGGCACTTGCCACCAAGCCTGTCAATCTCAGACTTGTTCCATCTTAGGACCTACATGGTAGAAGAGAACCACCTCCTGCAAATTGTCATCTGACCTCAACATGTGTACCTTGGCATACATGCGCCCACACACATAGGTATACCAATGTGCAAACACACATGCACACATTTATACACATACACTAAATCAATAAATGCAAAAGTTATGATTTTCATATAAGTATTGCGTGCTAACCAATTGTGCCACTAGAAGTTCAGTGGCCCATGACTGTAATCCCAGCTCTCAGGAAGCAGAGGCACGACTGTTGCAAGTTTGAGGCCAGCCTGGGTAACAAAGCAAAACCTTATCTCAAAAAACAAATTAAAGCCAGGCAAGGTGGTATACATCTTTAATCCTAGTACCTGGGAGGTCAGTCTTCTACATAGAAAGTTCCAGATCAGTCAGGTCTACATAGTGACCTTGTCTCAAAAAAAATTTAATTTATTAATTAAAAATTAAAATATAGATGGGCACCCATTTAGATGAAAATGCATCATATGACTGGCATTGAAGGAGATGATTGAGAAAATACACTGATGGAAAAACATCTACATCATATTAAGTAAAAAAAGTAAAGTCAGGCGTAACACACTCATATTTCCAGGTCTTAAAAAGAGACTTTGAGGTCAGTCTGAGCTATATCATGAGATCCTGCCTCAAGAAAAAGGAGAATTCTATTTATATATAATAAAATACCTAGCAGAATATAAAATTGCACATGCACTATAGTTGTATCTATGTATAACATATGCACAGAGATAAAAACTACACGACAAGCTACAAAAATGAACAGATGAGCAGTTGTACAAAGCAATGAGATTACACAGAAGTATTTCATTTTTTCAAATGTCTATTACTGCTATTGTTCAGTTTTATAATAAAAAATGAGATAAAATGAGCAGCCTTTGAATTTCCTATTTCTGCATAATATAATCAAAGCTCTAGGTAAAAGTATTTGAAAGATGGTAATTTAAGTATTTAGAATGGTCAGAAGAAAATTAATATAAATTTCATACTCCTACTAGTTAGATCAAATTAATGGACAATCTTGAAATATTCTTATCAAATTGGATAATACCAAATCAGGGTTTAGCGAAACTACAGAATTTCAAAACCAATTTTTAAATAGTAATAGCAAGACTTTAAAAATCCAAATGCCAGGCTGGGTGTGGTGGCGCAAGCCTTTAATCCCAACACTTGAGAGGCAGAGGCAGGTGGATCTTTCTGAGTTCAAGGCCAGCCTGGTCTACATAGTGAGTTCAGG